>NW_027461690.1:0-300000 GCF_050947455.1 Rhinoderma darwinii
GACCCCCTTGAGACCCTGACCCAGCAGATGCAGGGCCTCTCCCTACAGGTCCAGGCCCTGGCCCAAAGGGTCAATCAGGGTGACGCTGCTTTAGTAGTACCCCTCACCTCACCTCTAGAACCCGACCTCAAGTTACCTGACCGGTTTTCAGGGGACCGTAAGACGTTTCTCTCCTTCCGGGAGAGTTGCAGACTGTATTTCCGCCTAAAGCCCCACTCCTCAGGTTCCGAGAACCAGCGGGTGGGTATCATCATATCCCGACTCCAGGAAGGGCCCCAAGAGTGGGCCTTCTCCTTGGCTCCTGACGCCCCTGAACTTTCCTCTGTTGATCGTTTTTTCTCTGCCCTCGGACTCATTTACGACGAGACTGACAGGACTGCTTTAGCCGAGAGTCAGCTGGTGACCTTACGTCAGGGTAGGAGACCGGTTGAGGAATACTGTTCTGATTTTAGGAAGTGGTGCGTAGCTTCTCAGTGGAACGATCCGGCCCTAAGGTGCCAGTTTAGGTTAGGATTATCTGACGCCCTGAAGGATCTGCTGGTTAGCTACCCCTCGCCTGACTCCCTTGACCAGGTTATGGCCCTAGCAGTACGACTTGACCGACGTCTCAGGGAACGTCAGCTAGAACGCTTCAGTGTGCTCCCCTCTGACTTTTCTGCGATTCCCCCCGAGGTCCCGTCTCCTCGCCCCTCCACGGAGGACTCGGAGGTACCTATGCAACTCGGGGCCTCCATGTCCCCTCGACAACGTAGGGAGTTTCGCAGAATGAATGGTCTCTGCTTCTACTGTGGGGACGACAAGCATCTACTGAACACCTGTCCCAGGCGCAAGAATAAGAAGCCGGAAAACTTCCGCGCCTAAGTGATCCTCGGGGAGGTCACTTGGGCGCACAGGTATTTCCCGTTAATGTGAAATGCAATAAAATTTTGCTTCCCTTTCAGGTCTCGTTTGCTGGCCGGTCTGCCACGGGCAGTGCTTTCGTGGATTCTGGCTCATCTGCTAATATCATGTCTGTGGAATTTGCTATGTCTCTAAAGATGCCTTGTATTGATTTACCTTATCCTATCCCTGTAGTAGGAATCGACTCAACCCCCCTTGCTAATGGTTATTTTACTCAGCATACTCCTGTTTTTGAACTCCTGGTTGGCTCCATGCATTTGGAGCAGTGCTCTGTACTGGTGATGCAGGGATTATCGTCTGATCTGGTTTTAGGCCTTCCCTGGTTGCAATTGCATAATCCCACATTTGATTGGAATACTGGGGATCTCACCAAATGGGGTAATGAATGTCTTATGTCATGTCTTTCCGTTAACTCTATTTCTCCCCGGGAGGAGGTAAACACGCTTCCTGAGTTTGTTCAGGACTTCGCCGATGTGTTTTCTAAGGAGGCCTCCGAGGTGTTGCCCCCCCATAGAGATTACGATTGCGCTATCGATTTGGTGCCTGGTGCCAAGCTTCCTAAGGGTAGGATATTTAATCTTTCATGTCCTGAACGTGAAGCGATGAGGGTGTATATCCAAGAATGCCTGGCCAAGGGTTTCATTCGCCCCTCGACTTCTCCTGTAGGTGCTGGCTTCTTCTTCGTGGGGAAGAAGGATGGTGGTCTTAGGCCGTGCATTGATTATCGTAACCTGAATAAGGTCACCGTAAGGAACCAGTACCCACTTCCTTTGATTCCGGATCTTTTTAATCAGGTTCAGGGAGCCCAATGGTTTTCTAAGTTCGATCTACGGGGGGCATATAACCTTATCCGCATCAAAGAGGGGGATGAGTGGAAAACTGCGTTCAACACACCCGAGGGTCATTTCGAATACCTGGTCATGCCCTTTGGGTTGTGTAATGCCCCTGCTGTCTTCCAGAATTTTATTAATGAAATCCTGAGAGAGTACCTGGGTAATTTTCTTGTTGTGTACCTTGATGACATACTGGTGTTTTCCAAGGACTGGTCCTCCCACGTGGAGCATGTCAGGAAGGTGCTCCAGGTCCTTCGGGAGAATAATCTGTTTGCTAAGACTGAAAAATGTGTCTTTGGGGTACAGGAGATACCATTTTTAGGGCAAATCCTCACTCCTCATGAATTCCGCATGGACCCTGCCAAGGTTCAAGCTGTGGCGGAATGGGTCCAACCTGCCTCCCTTAAGGCGTTACAGTGTTTTTTAGGGTTCGCCAACTATTACAGGAGATTTATTGCCAACTTCTCGGTCGTCGCTAAGCCTCTTACGGACCTTACCCGCAAGGGTGCCGATGTCCTCCATTGGCCCCCTGAGGCCGTCCAGGCCTTTGAGACTCTCAAGAAGTGCTTTATCTCGGCCCCCGTGCTGATTCAGCCCAACCAAGAGGAGCCATTTATTGTGGAGGTTGACGCTTCCGAGGTGGGAGTGGGGGCCGTCTTGTCCCAGGGTACCAGCTCCCTCACCCATCTCCGCCCCTGTGCTTACTTCTCTAGGAAGTTTTCGCCCACGGAGAGTAACTACGATATTGGCAACCGCGAACTTCTAGCCATTAAATGGGCTTTTGAGGAGTGGCGGCACTTCCTGGAGGGGGCCAGACACCAGGTAACGGTCCTTACGGATCACAAGAATCTGGTTTTCCTAGAATCCGCCCGGAGGCTCAATCCTAGACAAGCTCGGTGGGCACTATTCTTTACCAGATTTAATTTCTTGGTTACCTATAGGGCTGGGTCCAAGAATATTAAGGCTGACGCTCTGTCACGTAGTTTCATGGCCAATCCTCCTTCCGAGAAGGATCCTGCTTGTATTTTACCCCCTGGTATAATCGTCTCTGCCACGGATTCTGATTTAGCTTCTGATATCGCGGCTGATCAGGGTGCAGCTCCCGGGAACGTCCCTGGGGACAAACTGTTTGTTCCCCTGCAATACCGGCTGAGGGTACTCAGGGAAAACCATGACTCCGCTCTATCTGGTCATCCTGGCATCTTGGGCACCAAACACCTCATTACCAGAAACTATTGGTGGCCTGGGTTGCCTAAAGATGTTAGGGCTTACGTCGCCGCTTGTGAGGTTTGCGCTAGGTCCAAAACCCCAAGGTCCCGACCTGCGGGCCTACTACGTTCCTTGCCCATTCCCCAGAGACCTTGGACCCATATCTCCATGGATTTTATCACCGATTTGCCTCCATCTCAGGGCAAGTCGGTGGTGTGGGTGGTAGTCGACCGCTTCAGCAAGATGTGCCACTTTGTGCCCCTTAAGAAGCTACCTAACGCCAAGACGTTAGCTTCTTTGTTTGTGAAACACATCCTGCGTCTCCATGGGGCTCCAGTCAATATCGTTTCTGACAGAGGGGTACAATTTGTTTCCTTATTTTGGAGAGCTTTTTGTAAAAAGTTGGAGATTGATCTGTCCTTCTCCTCCGCCTTCCATCCCGAAACTAATGGCCAAACAGAAAGGACCAACCAATCCCTGGAACAATATTTAAGGTGCTTCATCTCTGACTGTCAATTCGATTGGGTCTCATTCCTTCCCCTTGCTGAATTTTCCCTGAATAACCGGGTCAGTAACTCGTCAGGGGTCTCCCCGTTTTTCTGTAATTTCGGGTTTAACCCAAGGTTCTCCTCCGTCTCCCCTGGTTGTTCCAATAATCCTGAGGTAGAGGAGGTTCATCGGGAACTGTGCACTGTCTGGGCCCAGGTTCAGAAGAACCAAGAGGCGTCCCAGAGCGCACAAAAGATTCAGGCGGATAGTAGACGTTCTGCTAACCCCCGGTTTGTCGTCGGGGATTTGGTCTGGTTGTCGTCCAGGAACTTGCGCCTTAAGGTCCCGTCCAGGAAGTTTGCTCCCCAATTTATTGGACCTTATAAGATCATTGAAGTCCTCAACCCTGTATCCTTCCGTCTGGAGCTCCCCCCATCCTTTCGCATACATGACGTCTTCCATGCCTCCCTCCTTAAACGCTGCTCCCCGTCCTGGTCCCCCTCGAGGATACCTCCTGTTCCCGTTCTCACCCCTGAGGGGGTGGAATTCGAGGTGGCCAAGATTATGGACAGTAGGATGGTCCAGGGCTCCCTCCAGTACCTGGTCCATTGGAGAGGATACGGGCCGGAGGAGAGGACTTGGGTACCTGCCCGTGATGTTCACGCTGGGGTATTGATCAGGAGGTTCCACCTCCTCTTCCCCACTAAACCGGGTCCCCTTAGTAAGGGTCCGGTGGCCCCTCATAAAAGGGGGAGTACTGTTAGGGATCTGCCAGGTACTTCATCTAGCTATACTCCTGGGATTAATCAATCCACACCTGAGGCCAGACCTGTTCGACTGACACCATCTCCCACCAACCAGGGTGGCAGGCTCAGGAGTGGAAGAGCCTATCGCGGCCTGGTCTGTCGGAGTTAGCTCCGCCCCCTGCCCTTTATTACCTGCCCTGTGCTCTCCCTCAGTGCTTGTAATTCTTTTGGATTCCTGGCTCCACTGCTGCTTGCTCCAGCCTGCTTCTGCCGTGCTTCTGCCTTGCTGCAGTTCTGCTTGACCTGCTTTGCTTTGCCCCTGGCTTGCTTCTGTCTCCGTGCCCGCTCGGGTGTACTCACTTCGTCCTGGTCCTGACTGTTCGTTCGCCGCCCCGTTTCCTCGTGGCGTTCCGTGGCTACTGCCCCTTCCCTTGCGTGTTCCCTGTTTGTCTTCCTGTGCACTTAGCCAGCGTAGGGACCGCCGCCCAGTTGTACCTCGTCGCCTAGGGCGGGTCGTTGCAAGTAGGCAGGGACAGGGCGGTGGGTAGATTAGGGCTCACTTTCCCTTCACCTCCTTCCTGCCATTACGCAAGCCCTCCAAAAATTGACCCTTTTTATTGGCAGATGCCTGCCGGGGTTCTTCCATTCATGGATGTAAAAGCAACAAGCAATGGCTTTTCACAAGCCCTCCAAAAATTTACCCTTTTTTTTGGCAGATTCCTGCCGGGGTTCTTCCATACATAGATGTAAAAGCAAAAAGCAATGGCTTTTGACAAGCTGTTAGGGATCTGCCAGGTACTTCATCTAGCTATACTCCTGGGATTAATCAATCCACACCTGAGGCCAGACCTGTTCGACTGACACCATCTCCCACCAACCAGGGTGGCAGGCTCAGGAGTGGAAGAGCCTATCGCGGCCTGGTCTGTCGGAGTTAGCTCCGCCCCCTGCCCTTTATTACCTGCCCTGTGCTCTCCCTCAGTGCTTGTAATTCTTTTGGATTCCTGGCCCCACTGCTGCTTGCTCCAGCCTGCTTCTGCCGTGCTTCTGCCTTGCTGCAGTTCTGCTTGACCTGCTTTGCTTTGCCCCTGGCTTGCTTCTGTCTCCGTGCCCGCTCGGGTGTACTCACTTCGTCCTGGTCCTGACTGTTCGTTCGCCGCCCCGTTTCCTCGTGGCGTTCCGTGGCTACTGCCCCTTCCCTTGCGTGTTCCCTGTTTGTCTTCCTGTGCACTTAGCCAGCGTAGGGACCGCCGCCCAGTTGTACCTCGTCGCCTAGGGCGGGTCGTTGCAAGTAGGCAGGGACAGGGCGGTGGGTAGATTAGGGCTCACTTTCCCTTCACCTCCTTCCTGCCATTACACAAGCCCTCCAAAAATTGACCCTTTTTATTGGCAGATGCCTGCCGGGGTTCTTCCATACATGGATGTAAAAGCAACAAGCAATGGCTTTTGACAAGCCATCCAAAAATTGACCCTTTTTTTTGGCAGATGCCTGCCGGGGTTCTTCCATACATAGATGTAAAAGCAACAAGCAATGGCTTTTGACAAGCCCTCCAAAAATTGACCCTTTTTTTTGGCAGATGCCTGCCGGGGTTCTTCCATACATGAATGTAAAAGCAACAAGCAATGGCTTTTGACAAGCCCTCCAAAAATTGACCCTTTTTTTTGGCAGATGCCTGCCGGGGTTCTTCCATACATGAATGTAAAAGCAACAAGCAATGGCTTTTGACAAGCCCTCCAAAAATTGACCCTTTTTTTGGCAGATGCCTGCCGGGGTTCTTCCATACATGAATGTAAAAGCAACAAGCAATGGCTTTTGACAAGCCCTCCAAAAATTGACCCTTTTTATTGGCAGATGCCTGCCGGGGTTCTTCCATACATGGATGTAAAAGCAACAAGCAATGGCTTTTGACAAGCCCTCCAAAAATTGACCCTGTTTTTGGCAGATGCCTGCCGGGGTTCTTCCATACATAGATGTAAAAGCAACAAGCAATGGCTTTTGACAAGCCCTCCAAAAATTGACCCTTTTTATTGGCAGATGCCTGCCGGGGTTCTTCCATACATGGATGTAAAAGCAACAAGCAATGGCTTTTGACAAGCCCTCCAAAAATTGACCCTTTTTATTGGCAGATGCCTGCCGGGGTTCTTCCATACATGGATGTAAAAGCAACAAGCAATGGCTTTTGACAAGCCCTCCAAAAATTGACCCTTTTTAATGGCAGATGCCTGCCGGGGTTCTTCCATACATGAATGTAAAAGCAACAAGCAATGGCTTTTGACAAGCCCTCCAAAAATTGACCCTTTTTATTGGCAGATGCCTGCCGGGGTTCTTCCATACATGGATGTAAAAGCAACAAGCAATGGCTTTTGACAAGCCCTCCAAAAATTGACCCTTTTTATTGGCAGATGCCTGCCGGGGTTCTTCCATACATGGATGTAAAAGCAACAAGCAATGGCTTTTGACAAGCCCTCCAAAAATTGACCCTTTTTATTGGCAGATGCCTGCCGGGGTTCTTCCATACATGGATGTAAAAGCAACAAGCAATGGCTTTTGACAAGCCCTCCAAAAATTGACCCTTTTTTTGGCAGATGCCTGCCGGGGTTCTTCCAAACATAGATGTAAAAGCAACAAGCAATGGCTTTTGACAAGCCCTCCAAAAATTGACCCTTTTTATTGGCAGATGCCTGCCGGGGTTCTTCCATACATGGATGTAAAAGCAACAAGCAATGGCTTTTCACAAGCCCTCCAAAAATGTACCCTTTTTATTGGTAGATGCCTGCCGGGGTTCTTCCATACATGGAGGTAAAAGCAACAAGCAATGGCTTTTGACAAGCCCTCCAAAAATTTACCCTTTTTTTTGGCAGATGCATGCCGGGGTTCTTCCATACATGGAGGTAAAAGCAACAAGCAATGGCTTTTGACAAGCCCTCCAAAAATTGACCCTTTTTATTGGCAGATGCCTGCCGGGGTTCTTCCATACATAGATGTAAAAGCAAAAAGCAATGGCTTTTGACAAGCCCTCCAAAAATTGACCCTTTTTTTGGCAGATGTGTGCCGGGGTTCTTCCATACATAGATGTAAAAGCAACAAGCAATGGCTTTTGACAAGCCCTCCAAAAATTGACCCTTTTTTTTGGCAGATGCCTGCCGGGGTTCTTCCATACATGAATGTAAAAGCCACAAGCAATGGCTTTTGACAAGCCCTCCAAAAATGTACCCTTTTTATTGGCAGATGCCTGCCGGGGTTCTTCCATACATAGATGTAAAAGCAACAAGCAATGGCTTTTGACAAGCCCTCCAAAAATTGACCCTTTTTATTGGCAGATGCCTGCCGGGGTTCTACCATACATGGATGTAAAAGCAACAAGCAATGGCTTTTGACAAGCCCTCCAAAAATTGACCCTGTTTTTGGCAGATGCCTGCCGGGGTTCTTCCATACATAGATGTAAAAGCAACAAGCAATGGCTTTTGACAAGCCCTCCAAAATTTGACCCTTTTTATTGGCATATGCCTGCCGGGGTTCTTCCATACATGAATGTAAAAGCAACAAGCAATGGCTTTTGACAAGCCCTCCAAAAATTTACCCTTTTTATTGGCAGATGCCTGCCGGTGTTCTTCCATACATAGATGTAAAAGCAACAAGCAATGGCTTTTGACAAGCCCTCCAAAAATTGACCCTTTTTATTGGCAGATGCCTGCCGGGGTTCTTCCATACATAGATGTAAAAGCAACAAGCAATGGCTTTTGACAAGCCCCCCAAAAATTGACCCTTTTTTTGGCAGATGCCTGCCGGGGTTCTTCCATACATAGATGTAAAAGCAACAAGCAATGGCTTTTGACAAGCCCTCCAAAAATTGACCCTTTTTATTGGCAGATGCCTGCCGGGGTTCTTCCATACATGGATGTAAAAGCAACAAGCAATGGCTTTTGACAAGCCCTCCAAAAATTGACCCTTTTTATTGGCAGATGCCTGCCGGGGTTCTTCCATACATGGATGTAAAAGCAACAAGCAATGGCTTTTCACAAGCCCTCCAAAAATTTACCCTTTTTATTGGTAGATGCCTGCCGGGGTTCTTCCATACATAGAGGTAAAAGCAACAAGCAATGGCTTTTGACAAGCCCTCCAAAAATGTACCCTTTTTAGTGGCAGATGCCTGCCGGGGTTCTTCCATACATGAATGTAAAAGCAACTAGCAATGGCTTTTGACAAGCCCTCCAAAAATTGACCCTTTTTATTGGCAGATGCCTGCCGGGGTTCTTCCATACATAGATGTAAAAGCAACAAGCAATGGCTTTTGACAAGCCCTCCAAAAATTGACCCTTTTTTTGGCAGATGTGTGCCGGGGTTCTTCCATACATAGATGTAAAAGCAACAAGCAATGGCTTTTGACAAGCCCTCCAAAAATTTACCCTTTTTTTTGGCAGATGCCTGCCGGGGTTCTTCCATACATGGATGTAAAAGCAACAAGCAATGGCTTTTCACAAGCCCTCCAAAAATTGACCCTTTTTATTGGCAGATGCCTGCCGGGGTTCTTCCATACATGGATGTAAAAGCAACAAGCAATGGCTTTTGACAAGCCCTCCAAAAATGTACCCTTTTTAGTGGCAGATGCCTGCCGGGGTTCTTCCATACATGAATGTAAAAGCAACTAGCAATGGCTTTTGACAAGCCCCTCCAAAAATTGACCCTTTTTATTGGCAGATGCCTGCCGGGGTTCTTCCATACATAGATGTAAAAGCAACAAGCAATGGCTTTTGACAAGCCCTCCAAAAATTGACCCTTTTTTTTGGCAGATGCCTGCCGGGGTTCTTCCATACATGGATGTAAAAGCAACAAGCAATGGCTTTTCACAAGCCCTCCAAAAATTGACCCTTTTTATTGGCAGATGCCTGCCGGGGTTTTTCCATACATGGATGTAAAAGCAACAAGCAATGGCTTTTGACAAGCCCTCCAAATATTGACCCTTTTTATTGGCAGATGCCTGCCGGGGTTCTTCCATACATGGATGTAAAAGCAACAAGCAATGGCTTTTGACAAGCCCTCCAAAAATTGACCCTTTTTTTGGCAGATGCCTGCCGGGGTTCTTCCATACATGGATGTAAAAGCAACAAGCAATGGCTTTTGACAAGCCCTCCAAAAATTTACCCTTTTTATTGGCAGATGCCTGCCGGGGTTCTTCCATACATGGATGTAAAAGCAACAAGCAATGGCTTTTCACAAGCCCTCCAAAAATTTACCCTTTTTATTGGTAGATGCCTGCCGGGGTTCTTCCATACATGGAGGTAAAAGCAACAAGCAATGGCTTTTGACAAGCCCTCCAAAAATTGACCCTTTTTTTTGGCAGATGCCTGCCGGGGTTCTTCCATACATGGATGTAAAAGCAACTAGCAATGGCTTTTGACAAGCCCTCCAAAAATTTACCCTTTTTATTGGTAGATGCCTGCCGGGGTTCTTCCATACATGGAGGTAAAAGCAACAAGCAATGGCTTTTGACAAGCCCTCCAAAAATTTACCCTTTTTTTTGGCAGATGCCTGCCGGGGTTCTTCCATACATGGATGTAATGTAAAAGCAACAAGCAATGGCTTTTGACAAGCCCTCCAAAAATTGACCCTTTTTTTTGGCAGATGCCTGCCGGGGTTCTTCCATACATAGATGTAAAAGCAACAAGCAATGGCTTTTGACAAGCCTTCCAAAAATTGACCCTTTTTTTGGCAGATGTGTGCCGGGGTTCTTCCATACATAGATGTAAAAGCAACAAGCAATGGCTTTTGACAAGCCCTCCAAAAATTGACCCTTTTTTTTGGCAGATGCCTGCCGGGGTTCTTCCATACATGAATGTAAAAGCAACTAGCAATGGCTTTTGACAAGCCCTCCAAAAATTTACCCTGTTTTTGGCAGATGCCTGCCGGGGTTCTTCCATACATGGATGTAAAAGCAACAAGCAATGGCTTTTGACAAGCCCTCCAAAAATTGACCCTTTTTATTGGCAGATGCCTGCCGGGGTTCTTCCATACATGGATGTAAAAGCAACAAGCAATGGCTTTTGACAAGCCCTCCAAAAATTGACCCTTTTTATTGGCATATGCCTGCCGGGGTTCTTCCATACATGAATGTAAAAGCAACAAGCAATGGCTTTTGACAAGCCCTCCAAAAATTGACCCTTTTTAATGGCAGATGCCTGCCGGGGTTCTTCCATACATGAATGTAAAAGCAACAAGCAATGGCTTTTGACAAGCCCTCCAAAAATTGACCCTTTTTATTGGCAGATGCCTGCCGGGGTTCTTCCATACATGGATGTAAAAGCAACAAGCAATGGCTTTTGACAAGCCCTCCAAAAATTGACCCTTTTTATTGGCAGATGCCTGCCGGGGTTCTTCCATACATGGATGTAAAAGCAACAAGCAATGGCTTTTGACAAGCCCCCCAAAAATTGACCCTTTTTTTGGCAGATGCCTGCCGGGGTTCTTCCATACATAGATGTAAAAGCAACAAGCAATGGCTTTTGACAAGCCCTCCAAAAATTGACCCTTTTTATTGGCAGATGCCTGCCGGGGTTCTTCCATACATGGATGTAAAAGCAACAAGCAATGGCTTTTGACAAGCCCTCCAAAAATTTACCCTTTTTATTGGCAGATGCCTGCCGGGGTTCTTCCATACATGGATGTAAAAGCAACAAGCAATGGCTTTTCACAAGCCCTCCAAAAATTTACCCTTTTTATTGGTAGATGCCTGCCGGGGTTCTTCCATACATAGATGTAAAAGCAACAAGCAATGGCTTTTGACAAGCCCTCCAAAAATGTACCCTTTTTAGTGGCAGATGCCTGCCGGGGTTCTTCCATACATGAATGTAAAAGCCACAAGCAATGGCTTTTGACAAGCCCTCCAAAAATGTACCCTTTTTATTGGCAGATGCCTGCCGGGGTTCTTCCATACATGAATGTAAAAGCAACTAGCAATGGCTTTTGACAAGCCCTCCAAAAATTTACCCTGTTTTTGGCAGATGCCTGCCGGGGTTCTTCCATACATGGATGTAAAAGCAACAAGCAATGGCTTTTGACAAGCCCTCCAAAAATTGACCCTTTTTATTGGCAGATGCCTGCCGGGGTTCTTCCATACATGGATGTAAAAGCAACAAGCAATGGCTTTTGACAAGCCCTCCAAAAATTGACCCTTTTTATTGGCATATGCCTGCCGGGGTTCTTCCATACATGGATGTAAAAGCAACAAGCAATGGCTTTTGACAAGCCCTCCAAAAATTGACCCTTTTTAATGGCAGATGCCTGCCGGGGTTCTTCCATACATGAATGTAAAAGCAACAAGCAATGGCTTTTGACAAGCCCTCCAAAAATTGACCCTTTTTATTGGCAGATGCCTGCCGGGGTTCTTCCATACATGGATGTAAAAGCAACAAGCAATGGCTTTTGACAAGCCCTCCAAAAATTGACCCTTTTTATTGGCAGATGCCTGCCGGGGTTCTTCCATACATGGATGTAAAAGCAACAAGCAATGGCTTTTGACAAGCCCTCCAAAAATTGACCCTTTTTATTGGCAGATGCCTGCCGGGGTTCTTCCATACATGGATGTAAAAGCAACAAGCAATGGCTTTTGACAAGCCCCCCAAAAATTGACCCTTTTTTTGGCAGATGCCTGCCGGGGTTCTTCCATACATAGATGTAAAAGCAACAAGCAATGGCTTTTGACAAGCCCTCCAAAAATTGACCCTTTTTATTGGCAGATGCCTGCCGGGGTTCTTCCATACATAGATGTAAAAGCAACAAGCAATGGCTTTTGACAAGCCCTCCAAAAATTGACCCTTTTTATTGGCAGATGCCTGCCGGGGTTCTTCCATACATAGATGTAAAAGCAACAAGCAATGGCTTTTGACAAGCCCTCCAAAAATTGACCCTTTTTTTGGCAGATGCCTGCCGGGGTTCTTCCATACATGAATGTAAAAGCAACAAGCAATGGCTTTTGACAAGCCCTCCAAAAATTGACCCTTTTTTTTGGCAGATGCCTGCCGGGGTTCTTCCATACATGGATGTAAAAGCAACAAGCAATGGCTTTTGACAAGCCCTCCAAAAATTGACCCTTTTTATTGGCAGATGCCTGCCGGGGTTCTTCCATACATGGATGTAAAAGCAACAAGCAATGGCTTTTGACAAGCCCTCCAAAAATGTACCCTTTTTTTGGCAGATGCCTGCCGGGGTTCTTCCATACATAGATGTAAAAGCAACAAGCAATGGCTTTTGACAAGCCCTCCAAAAATTGACCCTTTTTATTGGCAGATGCCTGTCGGGGTTCTTCCATACATAGATGTAAAAGCAACAAGCAATGGCTTTTGACAAGCCCTCCAAAAATTGACCCTTTTTTTGGCAGATTCCTGCCGGGGTTCTTCCATACATAGATGTAAAAGCAACAAGCAATGACTTTTGACAAGCCCTCCAAAAATTGACCCTTTTTAGTGGCAGATGCCTGCCGGGGTTCTTCCATACATGGATGTAAAAGCAACAAGCAATGGCTTTTGACAAGCCCTCCAAAAATTTACCCTTTTTTTTGGCAGATGCCTGCCGGGGTTCTTCCATACATAGATGTAAAAGCAAAAAGCAATGGCTTTTGACAAGCCCTCCAAAAATTTACCCTTTTTATTGGCAGATGCCTGCCGGGGTTCTTTCATACATGGATGTAAAAGCAACAAGCAATGGCTTTTGACAAGCCATCCAAAAATTGACCCTTTTTTTTGGCAGATGCCTGCCGGGGTTCTTCCATACATAGATGTAAAAGCAACAAGCAATGGCTTTTGACAAGCCCTCCAAAAATTGACCCTTTTTTTTGCCAGATGCCTGCCGGGGTTCTTCCATACATGAATGTAAAAGCAACAAGCAATGGCTTTTGACAAGCCCTCCAAAAATTGACCCTTTTTTTGGCAGATGCCTGCCGGGGTTCTTCCATACATAGATGTAAAAGCAACAAGCAATGGCTTTTGACAAGCCCTCCAAAAATTTACCCTTTTTATTGGCAGATGCCTGCCGGGGTTCTTCCATACATAGATGTAAAAGCAACAAGCAATGGCTTTTGACAAGCCCTCCAAAAATTGACCCTTTTTTTGGCAGATGCCTGCCGGGGTTCTTCCATACATAGATGTAAAAGCAACAAGCAATGACTTTTGACAAGCCCTCCAAAAATTGACCCTTTTTAGTGGCAGATGCCTGCCGGGGTTCTTCCATACATGGATGTAAAAGCAACAAGCAATGGCTTTTGACAAGCCCTCCAAAAATGTACCCTTTTTTTTGGCAGATGCCTGCCGGGGTTCTTCCATACATAGATGTAAAAGCAAAAAGCAATGGCTTTTGACAAGCCCTCCAAAAATTGACCCTTTTTATTGGCAGATGCCTGCCGGGGTTCTTCCATACATAGATGTAAAAGCAACAAGCAATGGCTTTTGACAAGCCCTCCAAAAATGTACCCTTTTTATTGGCAGATGCATGCCGGGGTTCTTCCATACATGAATGTAAAAGCAACAAGCAATGGCTTTTGACAAGCCCTCCAAAAATGTACCCTTTTTATTGGCAGATGCCTGCCGGGGTTCTTCCATACATGAATGTAAAAGCAACAAGCAATGGCTTTTGACAAGCCCTCCAAAAATTGACCCTTTTTATTGGCAGATGCCTGCCGGAGTTCTTCCATACATAGATGTAAAAGCAACAAGCAATGGCTTTTGACAAGCCCTTCAAAAATTGACCCTTTTTATTGGCAGATGCCTGCCGGTGTTCTTCCATACATGAATGTAAAAGCAACAAGCAATGGCTTTTGACAAGCCCTCCAAAACTTGACCCTTTTTATTGGCAGATGCCTGCCGGGGTTCTTCCATACATGAATGTAAAAGCAACAAGCAATGGCTTTTCACAAGCCCTCCAAAAATTGACCCTTTTTATTGGCAAGGGTGAGTAGTAGCAGCACATTAAAAGACACTGGACAACAGTCACAGGACAAAGCCCTGTGGTGGGGCAGGCCTGCTTGTAGCAGACGGGCGGCAGTGGAGGTGTATTGGTGGTAGTTGAGGTAGCCAACACAGACAGCAAGGGTGGTAGACTGGTAGTAGCAGCAGCACATTAAAAAAAGAGACTGGACAGTCACAGGAGGACAAAGCCCTGTGGTGGGGCAGGCCTCAGGCCTGCTTGTAGCAGACGGCAGTGGAGGTGTATTGGTGGAAGTAGAGGTAGCCAACACAGACAGCAAGGGTGGTAGTAGTAGTAGCAGCACATTAAAAAAAGAGACTGGACAACAGTCACAGGACAAAGCCCTGTGGTGGGGCAGGCCTGCTTGTAGCAGACGGCACTGGGGGTGGATTGGTGGTAGAAGTAGTAGCAGCACCAACAGCGAAACATTAAAAAAAGAGTGGACAGGACAGAATCCCGTAGTAGCAGGCGGCAGTAATAGGCGGCAGCGGCAGCAGCAGCAATGTCAGATCTAATCAGTGGCATCAGGCACAGGGGTTTTAAAATCCTCACCCATCCACGCTTGATTCATTTTCAGAAACGTGAGATTTTCCAAGCTGTTGGCGGACAATCTAGGAGCGGCCGCACTGCCGCCCTGAAAGACTAAAGGGAGGCCGCCATGACGGGATAGGAGGGAGTGTCAGGAAGGAGTTAATAGGTGGTAGTAAACGGTTGTTAGGGGAGGGAAGAGGAGTGACTGGGAGGGGAGGGGGGAGTGAGTAGCGCGGCTTCCAGCTGTTTTCCTCAGATCGAGACAGACAGCGTAGGAAGCAACAGCAGCAGAAGTCGGCTGCAATCTTACCTGGCTGATGTCTTCCTTTGAGGGACTCGTGGAGCGGCTCCGGGTGGCGGCTGATGGTCAGGAGGCAGGGTGGTTTGAAGAGGCAGTGATGAGCCTATTAGGGATGGCTGTGCCGCCGACATCTGGGCTCCGGCGCTCACATAGCGCGGTGTCCGGGGAGAGGGGAGGGGTGGCTTCTGCACTGTCGTCCCCTGCAATGTCATCCCCTGCTGTGATAGAGTTAGCACTGGGCAGCCCTCTGCTGTTCAGCCCCCCGGCTAGTGGGGGGATTATCCCTGAGTCTGGTCAGTCTGATGCCGTGCCTGCTCACAGGTCACGGCGTGCCCGCCCTCCAGCTAGATTAAGCCCTGAGGAAATCCGGCGGGCACGGCGCCGCAGGGGAAGCCCCTCCAGGGTCACTGCAGGCCGGTCTCCAGGGAGAGCTGCATCCCCTAAAGGACCCCGGTCTGGCAGAAATCCCCAGCCGCGGCGGTGCTTGGCGGTAAGGGGGGGTTGGCTCCTGGCTTCCCAAATACCCCCCGCCGTCTGGCGTATTGCAGGTACCTGGGATGTCGGCAGCCCCGCCTGGTGATGCGCCAATCAGGGGGCTGGCTGTTGCTGGGTCTTCTACAAGGGGGACGGTGAGTCCGGTGGGCCGTGGCGTGCAGTCCGAAGTTTGGATACCGTGGACCGGGCAGCAGGCGGCTGGCCCTTTCAGCAACAGGGCCTAGAGGGAAGACGGCCCTTCGTGACAATCTGTGCAAGGATCTCCGTGCTCAAATTGTGGATGTGGGCAGCGGTCGCAGACGGTGGTTGCGTTTGAAGAAGGAGCGGTGGAGGAGCTTCAGCGTGTTCAAGTTCGTCCGGCTGGCGGGATCACAGCGCCTGAGCAGCCAGGTGGGTGTTTCTCTTCTGTCTCTTTTGCTAATACTTACATGGCGGGGGGTGCGTCGGGCAATAGGGATGTCGGCGGGTCGGCCGGGGTAAGTGGTAGTAGTTTCAGGGATCTAGTGGGTTGCTTGCGCGAGCTGGTAAATAAATTGTACGGGTCGCGGGCCCCGGGGGCGGCGGGAGTGGCTCCGGTCGCGGTTTGGGGGGGGTGGCGGCGCCGGCGGTTATCGGACAGCCTCAAGACAGGGTGCCTGTAGGTAGTTCAGGGGCGGCTGTGGCGGTGTCGGTGCAAACGGATGGGTCGCAAGAGGGTGACAGGGTGCGGTTGGATGATAGGGCAAGGGGGGAGGTTTATGTATGCTTTGAGGGCCCGTTGGGGGCGCATTTGAAACAGGAGGTGCCTCGAACGTATATGGAAGGATGAATATGTGGAGATTTTTTCTCTTCTTCCTTTGGCAAAATTTAATTTGGATAAAGGAAAAAGGGATGAGAGTAAGAAAGAGGAGGAGGAACGGCGGCGATATAGGCTCATTCCGCAAACGTTTGTGAATTGGTTGCAGGCTTTTGCGATATTGGCTAGCGTTGTGGGGGAGAAGGCTACGGAGCATTGTTCTGCTCTTTTTTGCTATATGGATGCCATCGGTGAGGCGCATCGGGTGTACGGCGGGGTGGCTTGGCTGCGGTATGATGAGCAATTCCGGCAGAGGAAGGCGGTGCGGCCCAGCATTAGATGGGATCAAAAAGACATTGCGTTTGTGGTTAAGGGTGACGGCTCCAGTTAAGACGGGACAATCCTTTCCAGGGAGCGGGGGGTCTGCAGGGCAGGTCGGTCAGTCCGGTCAAGGGGCTGGTTCTAAGCTCGGTTTTTGCTGGCAGTTCAACGACGGCCAATGTAAATTTGGGGCAACATGCAAGTTTAAACACGTGTGTTCCCATTGCAGCGGGTCGTCCCGTGGCGCGTCAAAATGTATGCGAAATGGAAAAAAGGGAAGTGGAACAGGGGGTACAGCTGGTCAAGGGGGTGATGCCGGTGAAGTTGGAAAAGCTGGCCCCCTTTCTAAGTAGGTATCCGGATAGGGCTGGGGCGCAGTTGCTTGCAGACGGTTTTAGTGTGGGTTTTGTGATTCCTCCCCCTCCTTATGTTGTTCCGGTCACTCGTCGCAATCTTCGGTCTGCTTATCAACACTCTAGGGTGGTGTCGGATAAGCTGCGTAAAGAAGTGATTTTGGGCCGCATGGCGGGACCTTTTGTAGAACTCCCGGTACTGGATCTTGTTGTTTCCCCGTTGGGTGTGGTGGCTAAGCGTGAGCCGAACAAGTTTCGCTTAATACATCATCTTTCTTTTCCCCGGGGGGCTTCAGTGAACGATGGGATTGATCCGGAGTTGTGTTCAGATGTGTATGCGTCGTTTGATAAGGCGGTACTTTTGGTTCGGGAGGCGGGGGAAGGTGCCTTGTTAGCTAAAACAGACATTGAGGCAGCGTTTCGGCTATTGCCGGTTCATGCCAAGAGTCAAAGGTTGTTGGGCTGTTTTTGGGAAGGGGAATTTTTTGTGGATCGTTGTCTGCCTATGGGTTGCTCCCTATCTTGCGCCTATTTTGAGGCTTTCAGTTCGTTTGTAGAGTGGGTAGTTCGGGAAGTTGCAGGTGTACGATCTGTCATTCATTACCTGGATGATTTTCTGTGTGTTGGCCCGGGTGATTCTGGTGTGTGCGCTAATGTTTTGTATGCTTTGCAGGGCGTGATGCGAGAGTTTGGTGTCCCTTTGGCTCCGGAAAAAACAGAGGGGCCGGTCACAGTTATTCGTTTTTTGGGCATTGAAATTGACTTGGTGTTGATGGAATGTAGGCTCCCGGAGGACAAATTGACGGCTCTGCGGGCGGAGGTTCAGGCGTTGTCTCGGCTTAAGAAGGTTACGTTACGCAGTTTGCAGTCGGTTTTGGGGAAGTTGAATTTCGTGTGCCGGATATTGCCCATGGGCAGGGTTTTTAGTAGGCGTTTGGCGGCGGCAACTGCGGGGGTGGTGGCCCCACATCATTTTGTGAGGTTGAGCGGTGAACATCGGGCTTATTTGTTAGTATGGCATCGGTTTTTGGGGCAATACAACGGTCGGTCTCTTTGGATGGCTGGGGCTCTGGATTCCGTGGACTTGGATTTGTTTACGGACGCCGCGGGAGGGGGCGGCTTTGGGGCCTATTGTGGAGGACAGTGGTGTGCTAGGGGGTGGCCTGATAGCTGGGTGGAGCACGGTCTGACAAAAAGCTATTTCCCATCGTGGTCGCTGTGACCATTTGGGGGGATAGGCTCAGGGACAAGAACATCCGTTTCCACTGTGATAATATGGGGGTTGTTTTGGCTATCAATAATATCTCGGCGTCGTCTCCTCCGGTGGTTCAACTGTTGCGGCATTTTGTGTTCGTTTGTTTATCATTGAATGCTTGGGTGGTGGCGGTGCATGTGCCGGGGGTGGACAATTGTGTTGCTGATGCCCTTTCTCGCTCGCAGTGGGATCGTTTTCGCCAGCTGGCGCCGGCAGCAGATCGGATCGGCAAGGTGTGCCCGGATCATCTGTGGGATTTGGTCTCTCTGCAGCCGAAACATTGATTGAGCGATCTTTGACGAGTTCTACGTGGGCAGCATATCGGGCTGGCTGGGCTCAATGGGAGCGTTGGTTGGGGGCACTAGGTGACGTCCGGTCTGACTGGGACAGATTGGTGGCTTTGTTGTATTGGCTGGGGGACGCGTATGACTCAGGTGTGTCAGTGGCTAAAGTGAACAAGTTTGTGTCTGCAGTGGCGTTCGGTCTGAAGTTGAATGGGTTCTCGGATGTGACAAAAGAATTTCTAGCGGTGCAAGCGTTAAAAGGGTTGCGAAGGGGGAGAGCGTCGGTTGACAGGCGGCGGCCAGTTTCGTTCCGGATTCTTTGTTTGTTGGGTACGGCGGTGGAGGGGGTGTGTACTTCGGGTTTCGAGGCTCGATTGTTTCGCTTAGCTTTTTCGTTAGCTTTTTTTGGGGCTTTCAGAGTGGGTGAATTTGTGTCGCCGAGCGTGTCACGTGCGGGAGGCATTTGTCAGGATGATGTGGAGCTTTTTGCGGAGATCGTGCTGCGCAGGTCTAAAACTGACCAGACAGGCAGGGGAAGGCGGGTGGTCTTGTTTGCAACTGAGGGTTCGGTGATGTGTCCGGTACTTTGCATTTCTGCCTTGGGGATACGGGTGGGGGTACCGGGGGTTCCCTTATTGAGACATGAGGATGGGTCTTTTTTATCTAGGTTTCAGTTTGGGGCGGTGTTCAAGCGCTGTCTACTGGCAAGTGGGATACGGGCGACGGATTACTCTTCCCATTCTTTTCGCATTGGCGCAGCGACTGAAGCGGTGAGATGGGAGTTGGATGAGGCGGGGGTTAGGCGCATTGGGAGATGGGAGTCTAACCGTTTCCGCTCTTACGTTCGGCCTCAATTGCTGTAAGTCTGTTAGAAGATGGCTTGGGTATGTTCTGCCTGGGTTGATGAAGTGTGATAGGTGGTGGTAAGTGGTATGTGTTTTCTTTTACAGGTTCACGCCCATGTCTGGTTTGGATCTTGGGGCATTCCTTTGTTTATTGGGGCGCACTGAGGGCGGACGTTCGCCCGGATGGACGCCAACTGAGGATTCCGCGGGATGATGCTGTGCTGCATTGGTTAGGTTTTCGAGGGATGGTTTGGTCTAGGGTGTTGCAGGAATTTCAGGTGTACACACAGCTAGATAGGGTTCCTGAGATATTAGTGTTGCATGTTGGGGGGAACGATTTAGGTGTTCGCCCTTTTCGGGATTTAGTTAGGGACATTAAGCACGATTTGTTGTGCTTATGGGCATTACACCCGAGGATTCTTATAGTTTGGTCGGATATTGTGCCCAGAAGGACCTGGCGTTTGGCCCGATCCGTGGAGAGGCTGAATAAAGCCAGGATAAAGGTCAATAGGGCGGTGTCGGCATTTGTGGCAAAAAATGGAGGTGTGGTGGTCAGGCACAGGGACCTGGAATCGGGTGTGGGGTGTTACTGGAGGCAGGATGGGGTGCATTTGAATGAGGTGGGGATGGATTTGTGGAGTTTGGCCCTGGCAGACGGGATTGAAAGAGATGTGTTGGTGTGGAGGAGCTCATGGGCTTGAGGTGGTCAAGGCACATGTCGCAGTGGCGGGGGGGAGTCCTTGAGGTTGGTCAGTAAAACTGGTGGGGGGGTCGCATCAGGGGTATGCGTCCCCCAAAATATGTGGAAGGCTTCTTAGGGTGTTACCCCTTTGAAGCGCTTTATGGGCAAAGCCATCTGCAGGAGAGAGCGGTGCCTTCGAGCCGAGTTACGGCTGGAGGTAAAAGCAAGTGGTGGTGGCAGATGGCTATTTTTCTAAGTGGCGGTAACCTCAAGGGCTTCCCCTCGTCATGTTATTGATGTTATTTATATTGACCCTGTTAAGGGTCTGTTATGTGTATTTCGGAAGAATTCCAATTTTGGGGAATTCTGGGTTATTTAATGTTTGGTTATAAAAATTTTATTTTCATAAAATTTGTATTAATAAACAGCTGCTGTGGCCATTAAAATCCAATCTGGTGTGGTGTGTTTATCCCTAAAAGAGTAAGGAAGTTTTATGGAGCACTCGACTCTACTTATCCAAGTCATGTTCGCTTAGGGGTGACGAAGCCCCCTGCCGCGCTGAATACCCTCTCTGACGCTACACTGGAGTGTGGACAAGACAGTACACCCATGGCAAACTGGGCCAGTTCTTGCCAATAATCCAATATGCTGACCCAGAAGTCCATGGGGTCTGGGATCAGCATTTCTGACGGAGAAAGGGCACAGTCCAGGTACAAGTGAACCTGGTTGTTTAGGTGCTGCACCTGGTGATGGTGAACATCCCTTTGGTGACTACGATGTGTGTCAGGTCGGGGTATTGGATGTAAAAATGTTGTCATCATATTTTCCAAACTGAATTGGCTGCTACTGCTGCTGCCGCTGCCGCTGCTGCCGCGGCTGCCGCCTATTGCAGAGGTAGCTCTGCCAGAGGCGGTGGAACGATGAGACAGTGGGGAGCGGAGAGTGGCCCCCCGGTCAGACATGCTTGCAGCAGGTGTTTGCCGTTTGAAAGCCGTGACAAGCTGGCTGCATAGCTTCTCTCGATAATAAGCCAATTTTGCCTCCCTCTCGGAAGGCGCAAAAAACTCCCCCATTCTGGCTTTATAACGAGGGTCTAAAAGTGTGCCTATCCAGTACTCATCTCTTTGCTTCATGCTAACAATACGACAGTCAGCGCACAAGTAACGAAGCATACAGCTCGCCATCCTGGCCAGCGTTTCAGAGGGCCCGGTTGGTTCCATCTCCGCCCCATACTGCCATGGTTGTCCATCATCAAGGTCGTCGTCAGACTCGTCATCACCACCATCACTGTCATGTTGTGCGGCTGCCTCGTCCCCTATCCCTTCCTGTGATTCCATCTCCAAATCCAGCTCCTCTTCAGGTCCTGTTTCCTCATCCTCATCCTCCTCCTCCTCCTCAACATCCATAGCCAGATGTGATCCTTCCTCCATCCTTTGCTGAATCATCGCTGTGAGCGTTTGCTCCATAATGAATATCAGCGGCATAACATCGTTCATTCCGCTAGCGTCGCGGCTCACAAATCGTGTGGCCTCTTCAAAGGGCCTCAAAACGCGACATGCGTCTCTAACCAGCTGCCAGTGCCTGAGCTCGAAATTACACTGGCTCCAAACGCTGCCCGTCTGCTGCATCAGGAAATCATTCACGGCTTTCCGCTGTTCGTACAGACGGTCCAACATGTGCAGGGTGGAATTCCAGCGTGTTGGAACGTCGCAAATCAGGCTGTGTTCTGGGAGATTGTTTTGACGCTGCAAGTCCAGGAGGGCGTGCTTAAATGCATACGAACATCTAAAGCGAACGCAAACCCTCCTGGACATGGCCAGCACACCCTTCAAACCAACATATGACTTTAAGAAGCGTGTTATGACCAGATTGATCACATGTGCCATGCAAGGAGCGTGTGTCAGGTGACCTAGACGCAGTGCAGCCACAACGTTCTTGCCGTTATCAGAGACAACATTGCCCATTGTGAGTTTCAGAGGAGACAGCCAGCGTGCGATTTCCTCCTTGATGCACAGCAGCAGCTCCTGCCCTGTGTGGCTTTTCTCGCCCAGGCTCAGCAGGTGTAAGACAGCGTTGTGGCGCTTCACCTTGCACCTATGAAAAGAGGAGGGAGGAGGAGTGGAAGATACGCTGTGTCCTGTCGGGGACGGGAAGACCTCCAAGGAGGAAGGCAAGGAGGAGGAGTAGGAGGAGGAGGATGGTAGGCGCCTGGTGTCCGGAGTTGAACCAGAAAGATACAAGCGTGGAGGTGGTAATGCCTGGCATTGCTGCGGTGGTGCATCGGACTGCAAAATATTGACCCAGTGGGCCGTGAAAGACATGTACTGTCCCTGTGCATAGTTGCTGCTCCACGTGTCGACGGTGGCATGTACCCTGCTGCACACAGATAATTGGAAGGACTGGCACACCTTTTCCTCCACATGCTTGTGCAAGGCAGGGACAGCTGTTTTGGAGAAGTAATGTCGGCTAGGTATTCGCCACCTAGGCTGAGCGCACGCCATCAATTGCTTGAAGCCGGTGGAGTCGACCAGGTGGTATGGCAGCGACTGCACCACCAACAACTTAGCCAGGTGTGAATTAAGCCACACGACAAGTGGATGACTGGGTATATATTGTTGCTTATTGGACAACGATTCCGTAATGGATAACTGACGGGACGTAGGAGGAGCACTAGATGACAGTGATGATGATGATGACAACGACATGGTGGATAAGGCCTGGCTGCTACTTAGATGACAGGGACTCGGAGCAGCAGCGGCAGAGGGGTCTTCATTAGATGTACATGATAATGGTGGGGCATGTCGATTGTCCCACATGGCCTTGTGATGCCGCTCCATGTGTTTACGTAGAGCGGTAGTTCCTACATTGCTGCCCTGCCCACGCCTTACTTTCTGCTTGCAGATACGGCACTGTGCCATGTTTTCGTCCTCCGGGAAATTGCCACAATGCAGAGTACCGTAAAGAGGTAGTACCATGTCCACCACCACCACCACAACCACCACCACCACCCGAGCTTGCCCCTTGTCTGGCAGGCTTTTTTCGGGAGCCTACACCAGCATCAGTGTCGCCGTCACCGGCTCCTGAGCTGACCCTACCGCTGCAACGTTTTGCAGATTGACTTCTGCCCTTACCTCGGCTTGGCTGTTTATCATGGCCAGTGTCGCCGCTACTACCCTCCTCCTCTGACGCCGTCATCACCTCGTCACCTGGTTCCCACGTCCTGTCTAAAACAACATCATCATCATAGCCTTCCTCATCATCCCCGCCACTTCTGTCACTGTGTTGTGAATGTGATGTGACATCATGGCGGGCTCCATGCCCCCCCTCATTACTGCGTCTGCCACCACGGCTACCACCACCAACACCCCCACTACCGCAGCTATGCGTCTCGGACACCGCTTCCACCTCCACCACCGCCGCAACACACTCCGTTGGCTGACTCGTGGAAAACAAATCATCATCATCACTATGTTGTTCAGTATCTTCCTTCGCACCCGAGGAGATGTCTCTTAGGACTCTCAGGAAAGATGGCTTCCCGCTAGGAAGGGGGAGCGAAGACATAGATGATGGAATGGAAACACTAGAAATACCTATATTACTACTGTCACTGTGCCAAGGAACTGTAGAGGATCTGGAATCCAACGAAACCTGGCTTGATGCCAGATCGTCAGAGTCTGCCTGCTGAGATGACCGCGAGCCAGCCAACCAGTCCACAATGGCCGTATTGTCTAAAGAAACCCGCCCACCGGAGGAGATGGACAAGTCTGACTTGGTGCTACTACTACCAGCAGGCACATGGCAGCTGCTACTAGTGGAACTGGGCACATGTATTGTGCCACAAATGCTGGTACTGGGTCTGGCACCAACAGATCCAACAACTGGAAGAGGAGACGGCATGGGTGTTTTCCTCTACCCCGTCCTTTCACAACCTTTTTTTTCCCAGACATATCAGAGCCCCTTCTAAAAGCGTATTCACACACTGACACTGGCTTGGCAAATGGCAATGAATGAGAATTTCTATCAGCCTCGCTGCAGTGCACTCAGGGAATGCTGGGCCTTGTAGTACTACTAGGCTGCCTGTATTGCAAGTTGGATTGTTTGTTATGTTAACGGCCGGGGATGAGCCCCTTCTAAAAGCGTATTCACACACTGACACTGGCTTGGCAAATGGCAATGAATGAGAATTTCTATCAGCCTCGCTGCAGTGCACTCAGGAAATGCTGGGCCTTGTAGTACTACTAGGCTGCCTGTATTGCAAGTTGGATTGTTTGTTATGTTAACGCCCGGGGATGAGCCCCTTCTAAAAGCGTATTCACACACTTACACTGGCTTGGCAAATGGCAATGAATGAGAATTTCTATCAGCCTCGCTGCAGTGCACTCAGGGAATGCTGGGCGTTGTAGTACTACTAGGCTGCCTGTATTGCAAGTTGGATTGTTTGTTATGTTAACGGCCGGGGATGAGCCCCTTCTAAAAGCGTATTCACACACTGACACTGGCTTGGCAAATGGCAATGAATGAGAATTTCTATTAGCCACTGTGCACTGACTCAGGGAATGCTGGGTGTTGTAGTACTACAAAGCCTGTCTGTATTGCAAGTTGGATGCAATGGGGATGAGCCCCTTATAAAAGCGTATTCACACACTGGCTGAGTAGTGAGTAGTGGATGAGCCCCTTAGATTTCTGGATTCCTGCCTTTTAGATTCCTAAAGCTTTCCCTTACTGCACAGAGATGCTATCCCTACAGCTCCTGTCTGTAAAATGGCCGCTGAGCTCCGTGCATAGACTTTTATTGCAGGCTTGAGCCCGCCCCTATGCTGCCTCCCGATTTGCTGGGAGAGCCGTTTGCAAGGCATTATGGGGTAGCCTGATGTCAGGTGATCTTGTGAAATCCTCCATTTTAGATGTAACATGTGGCAGGCGCCAAAACGTAGCCGGGTTCGGTCAAAACGGGTTCGGCCGAACCCGGTGAAGTTCGGATTCGCTGCGAACCGAACTTTTCGGGAAGTTCGGACGGAAACCGGGTTCGGTTGTCCCGGTTCGCTCATCTCTAGTCACAATCAGTTAAAGTTAAAGCTTTATAGTTGGGGACGTTAAGGAAGCGGCGATACCAAATACGTGTACTTTTTTAATGTATTAAATTTTTTCCTATAATAAAACTTTTATTATGGGAAAAAGGCTTTTTTTTGTTTATGTAACGTGAAACTATTTTTTTTTTTATTCAACATTTTTAATAACTTTTTCAAATATTTCTTTCTACTAGGGGACTTGAAAGCCTGAAGACCTGATCGCTATTCTAATACACTGCACTACATACATAGTGCAGTGTATTAGACCTGTCCGTCATAAACTGACAGCAAGCTTATTAGGTCCCGCATCTAAGCTGGTCCTAATAGGCTTCTGTACTTGGCAAGCAGTAGGCTATTGTTAGGCCTACAGTTGCCATAGCAAACATCGCCACCCCCGCAATTGCGTCACAGGGATCCAGATAGCGTACAAACCAACCAAATGCTGCGGTTGCAATTGACCGCACCATTTAGGGAGTTAATCGGCGGAGATCAGACCTCAGTCTGGTCCCTGCCGCTACAGGAGAGTTTCAGCCCATTGGTTATGGTGCAGGCTCAGCTCGATGTGTGCTGTACGTAGAATTTATGGTCCAAATCCTTCATCTGCCACGATGAGAAATGGGGCAGGAGGTCCAGTAGATCCAGGCAGTTGTCTCGGTTCTGGAACGGAGAGCTGTTTGGACTGAAGCCGTTCACCCATTCTGGAAGCCCTGAAGATGCCAGCATCTGAAGAGCTCCCATAGGCCCCTATATCTACAATTACAAACTGGTAGTTGCTGTCAGCCAAGGCGAACAGCATCACCAATAAATACTGCTTGTAATTGAAATCTAGGTACCATGAGTGAGGTGGCTTCTTCACACTAATGTGTTTACCATCCAGTGCACCAACACAGTTGGCAAACTGTGATTGTTGGTAAAAGCCCACGGCAATCCGAAACCAGTCTTGTGCCTTGGGCTGTGGCATCATCGTCGCTCTCAGTCGCTGCCAGATGACTTCGCAGGGTCAGACAGATGATCTGTGAAATGGTGGAACACCCCAGTAGAAATTCAAAATGCAGTGATGCAAATGAGTTCCCTGTTGCCAGGAATCTGTGAAAAAAATATTTCGAATAATTAGTGCTAGCAGTACCAGGGTGACATGGTGGCAATGGGCAAAGGCTACAACCAGGGTTATATAGTACTTGTAGCAGAGTGACATGGCGGCAATGGGCACAGGGGCAACTACGGTTATATACTACTTGTAGCATTATGACATGGCGGCAATGTGCACAGGGGACAACTACAATTATATACATACTACTTGTAGCAGGGAGACATGGCGGCAATGGGCACAGGGGACAACTACGGTTATACTACCTGTAGCAAGGTGACATGGCAGCAATGGACAAAAGGGACATTTGGTGTTCTTACCTGAGAGAAACGATGAGCCGTTCCTCCGAGATGCACCGTCGGTCAAAGCTGGAAATCGACATGTAGCAGAAGTTGTGAAACTTGTCCGGGTGCTGCCGCAGGTCTGCATACAGGGTATGGAAATGCACCTTTCTGGGCTGTTGGGAGACAATGGGGTGAACCCAGTACCTCCTCCTCCTCTTCGGTTCTTCTTCCAGCATAGCTTACTGTCCGAATCGCCGAGAGACGAGCCAGTCCAGAAGAGCATGAGAGCATGAACCACACGTGGGTAGTGCATCCTTGCAACGAAAGAAATGCCAGAAACCAAAGTTATATCAGCCGAGGATTCCAACAGAGCTCTCACAAAGCACAAATGCCAGAGAAAATGGTGCCAGAGCGATCATGTGACCTTTTCAAGGGGTTGCGACATAGTGGTGACATCATTTGTAGACTCCCATTTCTTTTTTTTGCGGATCCGTAAATGCGGATGAACTAAGGATGCATGACGGTATGTATTTGCGGACAGCGTGCCTATATGCGAATGAGTCGCAGATGAGTTTGGATGACTAGGGATCCGTATTTGAGTAGAATAAAAGCCATTACAGTCGTGTGCATGAGGCCTTAGAGTCCATGCTGTTTAGTTTACAGATTATTGCTTAGGCTGGATACAATTGTAGCATATTACTATCCATGAGAAGTATTTGGCTTCTTTGGGTTTTCACTCCGTGTTTTCATCCCATTACAGCAAAAGTTAAAACAGAAATTTTAGCACAAAGGATATTATAAAGTTGTATAACATTTTTTATTTTACAGTGATCAAGGTTTATTTGCAGAGAACCCATTTAATACTTACACCCATATTGTCCAAGATTCATATCCCTACATCAAGAGAATTAGAAATTCTACAAGTTTCAGTGTACCAACTATTCCTGTCCAATAGTGGAATGAGATGAACTGGACTTTACTAAATATATCACGCCATGAATTATTACTTATGTTACCTATAACCTCATATTTAACCCCTGACTTTTACAGTTATTTTTGGTTTTTCATTTTCGCTCTTTCCTCCCCAACTTCCAGAAGCCATAAGTTTTTAATTTTTGGTCCAAAAAAAACGTATGAGGGATTGTTTTTTGAAGGACAAGTTGTACTTTTTCACGGCACCATTTATTGTACCATATTATATACTGGGAAACGTAAAGAAAATATTTGCTTAATCGTATTGTCTCCGCTTGTAAAGGGAGTCTAATATTACATTTTAGGAAACTGATGCTTAACCCATTCACGCTCAGCGACGTACTATTCCTTCGTGCTAAGTGCATCGTTCGCGCTCAGTGCTGGAATAGTATGTCGCGGGAGGAACGGCCATTTCGGCCGTCTTCCCGACACATACAGGAGCTGTAACAGCTGCTTTCTCGTACAGCAGTCGCCGCAGCTCCTTCTGCGGGGACTGATCGCTGTGTCCCCGCTGATTAACCCCTTGAAAGCCGCTTTCAATAGCGATAGCGGCTTCTTAGGGGTTAAGCTGCTACATCGGCCCGCTACACGATAGCGGCCGGCGATGGTGGCTATAGCAACCGGACGCCTAACAATGGCATCCAGCTATGCCATTTATGGAAGCCTTGCTGTCAGTGAGTAGCTGACAGCTGTAATACACTGAACTACGCATATAGTGCAGTGTATTAGAATAGGGATCAGGGCCTCCTGCCCTCAAGTACACTAGTGGGACAAAGTAATAAAGTTAAAAAAAGTTAAAAAAAGGTTTTGTAAAAATAAGAAAATAAACGTTTTAAAAGTAACAAAAGTAAAAATCCCCCTTTTTCCCTTATCAGTCTTTTATTATTAATAAAAATAAATAAATAAACAAATAAACTATACATAATTGATATCGCCGCATCCGTAACGGCCTGAACTACAAAAGTATTTAGTTATTTATCCCGCGCGGTGAACGCCGTAAAAGAAAATAATAATAAACCATACCAGAATCACAGTTTTTTGGTCACTTCACTTCTCAAAAAATGGAATAAAAAGAGATCAAAAAGTCGCATGTACCTAAAAATGGTACTGATCTAAACTACCGTTCGTTACGCAAAAACAAGTCCTCACACGGCTTTCCTGATGGAAAAAAAGACAAAAACTGTATGGCTCCTAGAATAAGGCAACACAAAAAGTAAATGATTGTTAATAAAAATTATTTTATTGTGCAAACACCATAAGGCATAAAAAAAACCTATAAACATTTGGTATCGCCGTAATCGTATCGCCATGCTGAATAAAGTGAATATGTCGTTTATAGCGCACGGTGAACGCTGTAAAAAAAATAGAATAAAAAACAATAGAAGAATTGCTGTTTTTTAGTCACCACGCCTCTTAAAAGTAGAACAAAAACTGATCAAAAAGTCACATGCACCCCATGAAAACTACAATGAATTCCTCAAGGGGTCTAGTTTCCAAAATAGTGTCACTTTTGGGGGCTTTCCACTGTTTTGGCACCACAAGACCTCTTCAAACCGGACATGGTGCCTAATAAAAAGGAGGCCTCATAATCCCCTAGGTGGTTCTTTGCTTCGGAGGCCGGTGCTTCAGTCCATTACCACACTAGGACCACATCTGGGATATTTCTCAAAACTGGAGAATCTGGGCAATAAGTATTGAGTAGTGTTTCTCGGGGTAAAACCTTCTGTTTTACAGAAAAAAAAAAGGAATAAAAACAATTTTCTTACAAAAAAACTGAAATATGTAAATTGCACCTCTACTTTGCTTTAAATTCCTGTGAAACACCTAAAAGGTTAATAAACTTTCTGAATGCTGTTTTGAATATTTTGAGGGGCCTAGTTTCTAAAATGGGGTGTTTTATAGGGGTTTCTAATATATAGGCCCCCCCAAAGCCACTTCAGAACTAAACTGGTAACTAAAAAAAAAAGAGGCTTTTTCTTATACCACACCCCGATGTACCGTATGGCCGTGTCCAGGATGCGTTATGAGGCAATACTTCGCTTCTTACATTATACTGATAATGAGCAGCGCCCACCCTGAGATGACCCCAGTTTTGACCGTTTGTATAAACGGAGACCCCTATTAGACCATTTTAGTGCCCGGTTTTCCAAAGCATACACCCCCGAGAATTGTATTTCTATTGATGAGTCCCTGGTCCATTTTAAAGGGAGGCTTCAATTCCACCAGTACCTGCCGTGTAAGAGGGCAAGGTATGGCGTGAAGATGTATAAGTTGTGCGAGAGTGCATCAGGGTATACTTACAAGGACAGCAGTATTCAGCCCTTAGAATGCCCCCCCCTTACTGGGAGTTAACGCAAAAATTGGGTGGGATTTGGTGCACCCACTGCTGGACCAGGTTTACCACCTCTAACTGGATAATTTTTATACCAGCATCCTACTCTTCAAGTGCCTCGCTTCCAGAAGTACTGTGGCATGCGGCACTGCTAGAAGAAATCGGAGAGGCCTCCTGTGAAGGATTTGCCTGACACAGCTTCTGTGTCGACGCCCGTGGTTAATAAGCCTGCATCTGTGTCTAGGTCTGCTAGAGTGACTCGATCTGCTACAACTCTGGCTGGTAGGCTGAGGAGTGGGAGAGCCTATCGCAGCCTGGCCAGACGGTTCTAGCTCCCGCCCTTGGTCTACTTATAACTTCATTTGATGCTTGTCCTTTGCCTGTGATTCTCTTGTTTCCTGGCTCTGCTGTTCCTGCTGTTACCATTGACCTCTGCTTCATATTGACCCTGGCTTGACTGACTATTCTCCTGCTCTGCAATTGTTACCACGTACCCTCCTGGTTTGACTCGGCTCATCCACTACTCTGTTGCTCACGGTTTTGCCGTGGGCAACTGCCCCACTTCCCTTTGCTTTTGTGTACCCTTGTCTTGTTTGTCTGTCGTGCATATATTGAGCGTATGGACCGTCGCCCATTTGTACGCCGTCGCCTAGGACGGGCTGTGAAAGTAGGCAGGGTCTGAGTGGCGGGTAGATTAGGGCTCACCTGTCTGTCTCCCTATCCTGACATTACAACTCCCTAAGACACTGCTTGGGCAAACAAGAAGGGGTGGAAGCAGGGCACATTCTAGCAGCAACATATTGTGTGTTAAGTACAAGGACAAGAGAGATGTCGTTGTATTGACAACAATACATGGCCACACCAGTGCCCATGTACCTGTACGAGGTACCAGTACAGAGAACCCCAAACCAGACTGCATCCTGGACTACAATAGGTACATAGGAGGGGTGGATTTGTCAGATCAAGTCCTGAAGCCCTACAGTGCCATGCGGTGTGGTATAAGAAGCTGGCCGCGCACATCATTCAGATTGCATTGTACAATGCTTACGTATTACATCGATGTAAAGGCCAGACGGGAACTTTCCTGGAATTTCAAGAGGTGGTTATCAAGAACCTAATCTTTAGGGACCATGAAGGGGGGGCACCAAGTACTTCTGGAAGCGAGCCCACACGCATCGTACCAGGGCAACACTTTCCAGGAGAAGTTCCCCAAACTGGCAAGAAGGGAAAAAGTCAAAAGAAGTGCAAAGTCTGCTATAAGAGGGGGATAAGGTAAGACACAATATATCAATATGACACGTGTCCCGAAAAACCAGGGCTCTGTATGAAAGTGTTTTAAAATTTATCATACATCCCTTGATTTTCAATCTACCCCAGTTTTACTTACCATGATGCACGCCGCACAGCTTATCCCCCTCATCTTTACACTCTGGGCCCTGCTGTGTGCCCAGGCAGCTGTTAACATCCACATGTAGGGTATTGCCGTACCCGTGAGAACCCACATTACAGTTTATGGGATGTATGTCTCCGGTGGCGCATGCTGGGCACAATATATCGGACACTGAAATGGCATATATGTATAGAAAATTGCAAATCTCACTCTGCACTATCTGCTGCGCATTATCTTTTACACAATACCTGTGGGGTCAAAATGCTCACTACACCTCTAGATGAATGCCTTAAGGGGTGTAGTTTTTAAAACGGGGTCACTTCTCGGGGGTTTCAACTGTACTGGTACCTCAGGGGCTTCTGCATACATGACTTAGTACCAGAGAATCCCCAGTAGGCCAAATGGTAGTCCTTTCCTTCTTAGCCCTCCCATGGGCCCAGTTTATCACACATTTTTTTTAATTCACAGCCCATTTCAAATAAATTCAGAGAATAAACTGTGGGGTCTAAATGGTCACAAAACCCATAAATGAATTCCTTGAGGGGTTTAGTTTCCAAAATGGGGTCACCTCTGGTGGGTTTCCATTGCTTTGATACCTCTGGGGCCAGGGGCGTAGCTAAAGGCTCATGGGCCCGGGTGCAAGAATTCAGCTTGGGCCCCCCTACTCCTCCCCAGCACCACCATCATCATCAGATCCCTGCGCGCTCCTATGCCCAGATGCCTTGCCCAACAGCCCCCATAGTATAATGCCCCCACACAGTTAATGCTCCCATAGCTGCCCCCACACAGTATAATGCCCCATAACGTATACTGCCCCCCCATAATAGCCCCATACCGTATAATGCTCCCCATATCAGCCCCCCATACAGTATAATGCCCCCCCACAATATCAGCCCCCCCATACAGTATAATGCCCCCATATGTGCATAATTACTTACCTATCCCCATTCCCACGTTGAGTGGAGGATCCTTCGCCTCCTCCGGTGTGTACTATGAGTGACTCAGCGCAGGCAGGCGCGATGATGTCGCTACATCCCGCCTGCCTGTGTCGAGCCACTCACGGCACAGGGAATGCTGGATCAAGGAGATGTCAGCTCCTTGCTCCAGCATTGATTAGAACCGGGACCTCGGTGAGTGACTCACGAACCCCCAGGGGGACGCGACCCACAGTGTAGGGATGTCACGATACCAAAATTTGAACTTCGATACCGATATTTCGTTTACTTTGCCAACAGTAATAAAAATAAAAAAAAGTTCTTCCATTTTCTGATGTGAGGCAGGAGGTGTGATTATGAATTTTGAATGTGCCTCACATTAATAGTAATTAACCCCATTATGTTTCTCAGTCATAATGGGTTAATATGTAAGGTACATGATGGAGTTAATTACTATTAATGTGAGGCACATGGAGGTTAAATTCATCATCGCACCTTGTGCCTCATAATTAGGCCCCATGCACACGACCGTAAATAACCTCCGTTCACTTTCATTGAGCGCGGACACATTTCCGTAGCGCTACGGATGGTTGTCCGTGCCGTAGAAATGTTCCGAAAATTATGGAAGATGTCCGTCCTTTTGCATTTTGCGGGCCGTTCTCACATACTTTGTATGGGAGCACGGCCCGAAAATGCGGGTGGCAGTGGGCGGCCGGCCGTGCCCGCAATCGCGGGCCGTGATTGCGGGCACAGTCGTGTGAATGGGGCCTAAGTGATAGAAAGCAATTTTTATTTTATTTTTTTACAGAGTACACATCATAAATGATGCAAAAAAATTGTTGTGCAGGTTATTACGGCTGCACCAATACCGATTATGTGTATGTTTTATGTATTGAGACTTATTTTAATGTTTATTATAAAAAAGGTGTATGTGTATTTTTTTTATTTAACATTACTTTGTTTTTACTTTATTTTAAAACTTCAATGTACTGGCATATAGCTATATGCTAGTACATTAGCCTGTGTACTGATAGTACACAGGCAGTTGTTAGGACATACCTCAGTATGCCCTAACAACAGGAAATATGGTAGGACAGCCCTGGGGTCCTTCAATAGACCCTGGGCTGTCTGCCCATATATGGGATGTCCCTTAATCGCGTCACAGGAATTCCCTGTGACGCGATCCAGGGGCATCCCCCCTTCTCATTTTCCCCTGAATTCTGCTGTCAGCTTTGATCGCAGCATTCAGGAGAATAGCAGCGGAGATGAGCGGTTTCTCTGATCTCCGCCGTTATAGAGCAGGGCTGCGGCTGTGTAATACAGCCATTGCCCCTGCTCCTACTAATGAGCGGCGGTTCAGGCATTGAGGACAGAACATGGGGGTGTTTTGTAGCGCGCCCACCATGTTCTGTCTTCAGTGCCGACGCTCATTAGTGCAGCGCCGGCCGCATCACATCATCCTGACGGCGCGCAGATGTCAGGACTCAGGAGCGGGGCAGTGACTGTATTACACAGCCGCAGCCCCGCTCTCATACACTCGTACTATACTGTATTGTGTTGTATTGTGCAGTTTGCGGTGGAGGAGGGGGGGGGCTGTGATTTAACGCCCCCCCCTCTCCACTGCAAACAACACAATACATTACAAGGCATCACAACACATTACATTACAATACATAACGTTACAACACAATACATTACATTACAATATACATTACATTACACTGCAGCTTACCTGGAGTCCTCCGCACCGCCTCTTCTGCTCTGTCTGGAAGCCGTGTCACGTGACAACACGGTCACATGGTACACTAAGTGTACCATGTGACCGTAACCAGGAAGTGCCGGCTTCACGGACAGAAGATTCAGTTAGAAAACATGCTGTATGGCAACGGGGGCCCGTGGGCCCCCCAGGCTTAGGGGCCCGGTCGCAATTGCGACCGCTGCAAACCCTATAGCTACGCCACTGTCTGGGGCTCTGCAAATTTGACATGGCACCCGAAAACCAATCCAGCAAAATCTGGACTCCAAAGAACACATAGCGCTTCTTTCCTTCTGAGACCTCCCATGGGCCCAAACGGCATTTTATCACCACAAATGGGATATTACCGCACTCAGGACAAATTGGGCAACAAAATGGGGCATTTTGTTCCATGCGAAAATAAGAAATTTTGATCAAAATGACATCTTATTGGAAAAAATGTCATCTTTTTAATTTCACAGCCCAATTCAAAGACGCTCTGTGAAGAAACTGTGGGGTGAAAATGGTAACAACAACCATTAGTGAATTCCTTGAGGGGTGCAGTTTCCAAAATGGGGTCACTTTTAAGGGATTCCTACTTTTTTGCCACCTCAACACCTCTTCAAACCTGGCATGCTGCCTAAAATATATTCTAATAAAAATGAGGCCCCAAAATGCACTAGGTGCTTCTTTGCTTCTGGGGCTTGAGTTTTAGTCCAAGAGCACACTAGAGCCACATGTGGGACATTTCTAAAAACGGCAGAATCTGTAAAATACATATTTAGTAGTGTTTCTCTGGTAAAACCTTCTGTGTTACAGAAAAAAATAGAATAAAGTTAAATTCAGCAAGAAAAATGAAATTTGCAAATTTCACCTCCACTTTGCTTTAATTCCTGTGAAATGCCTAAAGGGTTAAAAAAAACTTTCTAAATGCTGTTTTGAATACTTTGAGGGGTCTAGTTTTTAAAATGGGGAGTTTTGTGGGTGTTTCTAATACATAGGTGCCTCAAAGCCACTTCAGAACTGAACAGGTACCTTAAAAAAAAGGCTTTTGAAATTTTCTTAAAAATATGAGAAATTGCTGTTTATGTTCTAAGCCTTGTAACGTCCAAGAAAAATCAAAGAATGTTCAAAAAATGATGCCAATCTAAAGTAGAATTATGGGAAATGTGAACTAGTAACTATTTTGGGTGGTATAACCATCTGTTTTACAAGCAGATGCATTTTTTACTTTAGAAAAATTCTATCTTTTCTAAATTTTCTCTAAATTTTGCAATTTTTCACTAATAAACATTGAACATATCAACAAAATTCTACAGCTAATATAAAGCCCAATGTCTCACGAGAAAACAGTCTCAGAATCGCTTGGATAGGTTTAAGCATTCCGACGTTGAAAAATGTCAAAAGAAATAGCGCAGACCCTAGTAGCTGGCAGGAATGGATTATATACAAAAGCAAATTGGTGTGCAAGAGCAGTAATGATCCCAATTTCCCAGCTGCTATTAAGTTGTTGAACTTATTAAAATGTAACTTTTAGGGTATGTGCACACACACTAATTACGTCCGTAATTGACGGACGTATTTCGGCCGCAAGTACCGGACCGAACGCAGTGCAGGGAGCCGGGCTCCTAGCATCATACTTATGTACGATGCTAGGAGTCCCTGCCTCGCTGCAGGACAACTGTCCCATACTGAAAACATGATTACAGTACGGGACAGTTGTCCTGCAGCGAGGCAGGGACTCCTAGCATCGTACATAAGTATGATGCTAGGAGCCCGGCTCCCTGCACTGTGTTCGGTCCTGTACTTGCGGCCGAAATACGTCCGTCAATTACGGACGTAATCAGTGTGTGTGCACATACCCTTATTATTTGAATTTAGAAATGAAGCGCAGCAGAGAGAAGAAAGACGTACAACATTGAGGTGAGTTAAAAGGATTATTAAAAGAGCGCTACCCCCCCCCCCCCCCGACATGTTTCGCTGCTTCAGACCATTAGCCCCGAATTTATCCCCTGAGGATGCTGCTGAAGCAGCGAAACATGTCGGGGGGGCTAGCGCTCTTTTAATAATCCTAGTCGGCACAAGCTACTGCATCTTACCCTGTGTGACAAAGACGGGACCCCATACGGCGCTGCTACTCAGGAAGGATACAGTGGTAGTTATAAATGATACTTTATTGTAGGCTACGCGTTTCAATGCCGCACCGGCATCTTCCTCAGGCCACACACATTGCAGTCTGAACAATAGCCCTTTAAATACACCACGCGGGAGAAAAATCCGCCAATGTAAACAGGGTTAAAGTGCAAGGTTACGTAATCACCGGGAGAAGTTCAAACTTAACAGATACAAGAAAGACATTCAATTGTATATACTGCTAATTTAAACTAAAATCGGCAGAGTTGAATTAAAATGGGGTATGGGATCTTAACATAAAAAAGGGGACAATTGCAGACAATCTATAAAACATTAATATCCATATCGATGAATTTAAACAGTTGCTAAAACATAATAAAATATACAGAAGTTTAGCGATGTATCGTACTTGCAATATTTTGCGGTAATTCACCAATTAATTAAAATGAAAACGAATTAAAGGAAAATAAACTGAATGGGTGAAAATAATAAAAACTGCTATGGAACCCATATTACTGGGAACTCAACTGAACGTGGAAAACATATAAAATGATGTATATTTTGGTAAAAAAACAACAATCAACCATTAAGTTGATCTAAATGTCATTTATATTTTTATTTTCAGTAGTTATCCTTTGGAATAAAGTGAGGACATTCCATCATAAAAGAGTATGGGTGTTGAGTAAAATTAATTTGAATAAAAGAGAGGACTATTTAAGACAATCTCAAATATTTATCTATGAATTAAGATAAAAGTTTAAAAGCTCAAAAGAATATACAGAAGTTTATGCTGTATCAAAACAGCGATATTTTGCGGTAATTCACCAATGATTTGCAATCAAAACGAATTTAGAGAAAAATGGATTCAGGAAGAGAAAATGATTAAAAATACCATAAAACCCATAACGGCCAGAACTCAACTAATCAGGGAAATTCCACCCAATGATGTTGATTTTAATAGAACCACTGCTCATCCTTTACGATGATCTTGATATTATTAACAGTGGTTAACCTTTTTAATAAATTGTGGAAAATTCACTAAAGATTTCTAACATGAACAAATATATATAAGTATTAGGTATACATGTATAAGTCAAAAGTGAGTACTATATGCTAAGAAAACACAAATTCATCTGTAATAAAAGAAGCATTAATCAAGACTAGTTTCCGTGATGTCATTCAAACCGTTTGGATGTAGGGTCAATAGTTTAAAAATCCAAACATTTTCTCTTTGCTTGAGTTTTTGGAACCGGTTGGGAACGTCACAAGGAATTTGTTCAATAGGCGTAATGGTAATTCTATTAAACTGGCAGTTATGGGAAGAAGCACAGTGTCTCGAAACACTGTGTTTTAAAAACCACTTTAGAACATTATATCTATGTTTGTTGATTCTGCTTCTCAAACATTGGATGGTCCTCCCAATGTACTGTAAGCGGCACGAACACTCAAGGAGGTAAATTACAAAATTACTACCACAATTAAGGAAAGCCTTAATTGGGAAAATTTCTTTGGTTGTATTGGAACAGAAGGTCAGTTTTTTGTGTGAGATATTGTTACAACACAGACAACGTCCTTGGCTACACTTATAGGATCCATTCAAAACTGGTAAAACTCTTGGAATAGAAGGTTTAAGGTTATTGATAAGACTAGGGGCCAATATAATCTTCAAATTAGCTGACCGTCTAAAGGTGATATTTGGTTTGTCGGGTAGAGAATTTTTGAGGAAAGGATCATTTTTCAAGATATGCCAATGTTTGGACAAAATAGATCTCACCAATTTATGTCCACTGTTATATGATGTAATAAAATTATTTGTAAACTTAATCTTGTTGGTATTAGTTTTTCCATTTTTATTAGTGCAATCGGTAGTATCCTCTGTCTTTTTTGTTTGGTTAACACAGGACTTTTGGGTCAATTCTGCTGCTTTTAAACGTGCACCTTTAATCAGTTGTGTAGGGAAATTTTTCACCTTAAATCTACTTTCTAAAATCTCACATTCCCTTAAAAAATTAATTTCAGACGAGCAATTCTTCCTCCTGAATTGGCCAAAGGGTCACGTTCAGTTGAGTTCCCAGTAATATGGGTTCCATAGCAGTTTTTATTATTTTCACCCATTCAGTTTATTTTCCTTTAATTCGTTTTCATTTTAATTAATTGGTGAATTACCACAAAATATTGCAAGTACGATACATCGCTAAACTTCTGTATATTTTATTATGTTTTAGCAACTGTTTAAATTCATCGATATGGATATTAATGTTTTATAGATTGTCTGCAATTGTCCCCTTTTTTATGTTAAGATCCCATACCGCATTTTAATTCAACTCTGCCGATTTTAGTTTAAATTAGCAGTATATACAATTGAATGTCTTTCTTGTATCTGTTAAGTTTGAACTTCTCCCGGTGATTACGTCACCTTGCACTTTAACCCTGTTTACATTGGCGGTTTTTTCTCCCGCGTGGTGTATTTAAAGGGCTGTTGTTCAGACTGCAATGTGTGTGGCCTGAGGAAGATGCCGGTGCGGCATTGAAACGCGTAGCCTACAATAAAGTATCATTTATAACTACCACTGTATCCTTCCTGAGTAGCAGCGCCGTATGGGGTCCCGTTTTTTCAAAGAATTTACACATTATCTATTGCGGTGGTCCTTCAGGATTGACCGGCTGGGATCTCGGCAGCAGCACTCATCCAATACTTATCTACCTACTACACGCTCCTGACCTTTCCACCTGTGGTAAGCCTCCATCTGTCAAACATAGTTTGTTTTTTCCTGGGCTTACTCACACTATGTGGCGCCGTGCTTTTCTCTTTCAATTCTCTGTGTGACAAAGAGGCTCTCTAGCAGTCTGCAGCTGCTGACTGCGCCTGCCACTTTATTCTTATGAGACCCTAATACACATTGGATCTCAAACGTTACGCTAACCGACTTGGAACCATTTTAACTCACCTCAATGTTGTACGTCTTTCTTCTCTCTGCTGCGCTTCATTTCTAAATTAAAATAATAAAAGTTACATTTTAATAAATTCAACAACTCAATAGCAGCTGGGAAATTGGGATCATTACTGCTCTTGCACACCAATGAGATTTGAAAAATGAGCTCTGAGCCCTAAGGCCCAAACTAGGCTGCGTCCTTAAGGGGTTAAGCAACTATCAAATATATCAATGTTTTACTTCTCCTGTCACTCTTTGTCCTACAGTATATAATCCAGTACATATGGCGGCACGTTCCATACACTCTGTATTGTGTACATATGATACAATGTCCTGTCACCTACCACTGGATTAAACGCGATGTCACACAAATAGCGCTGTGAAGGGTCGGTTAGGTGAAATGTATACACTGTGGTAAGTTGCAGCCGCGCACATAACAATTACCAGTCACACTTATGGATTGATGTTAAAGATTTATTTAAGGTTTTTGTAGATCAAAATATATAATGGTAAAGATGATGGTAATACAAGATCCAGCAAAAACGACGGAATATGTCACAGTATATACTGTAGTATCAGTAAGGGGTGGAAAATCTGGATTCCACAGACACAAGTAGAGATGACATATTGTCCTGTTCTGAACCTGGTCTTCTGCGTGATATTGATGCCCTGGTGACCACATTGATGTCTCTTCTGTGACAGATGTTGTAGAAATGTTAAGTCTCGCCATTGGAATTCTTGTAAGATGGCGGATTCTGCCCTTGGTTGTTATTGGTGTTGATGTTCTGTTGATATCTGCTGACTTGTTCTGGGGGGAGAAGCACACAACCCTATTAAATATTGATCATTCAGGCTGCTTGATAAATATAGAGAGGGGACACATCCAGAGGAACTTACCTTTCTATCAGCATTGATGGTGGCTCCTCCGGTGACAGGGAGCGCTATTCTCGCCAGATGTACTGCGGAATTGATGTTTATGCTGCAAGACAAATATTTGCTATTAATGTTCTATAATGTGTGTTTCTTAGCAGACACAAAATCTAGAAGACTTTTTAAGGTGATTTGAGGTAAATACATTTCTTAATTGATCCTTGGCGTCACACTACAAACCTTGAAGATGGTTGATGCAAGCAGTGGGTCTGACCTAGAGCTGCGCTCTTCAGCATGTTACGGGAACTTTCTGATGTTCCGATGTTTTATGCCCCGGAGATTGTAACTGTTCCTTAGGAGTCCTGCAAGATGCCAAGTAATGTCTTCCATCAATAGCAATGTTCCTTGTATCCATCATTTTTGCTTAGAAGCTAATGCATCATAAAATCCAGTTGTTCCATCCATTCAGATGACCGGTTCCTTTAGGAAACTCATTGTACTATACTACATACATGCTTACAGTTGGGGAAGTTGTTCCCCAAAGCCCACAACCTTCATTCAGAAATGAAAACGTGTCTGAATACAAGGAGTTGGAATTTTAAGATTGAAAATACTTATTTACACTTTAGTTAAATTAGTTGATAAAATAAATTACAGATACAGAGGAAAACCTAAGAGATGGAAGAACATTTTCACCGCAAACATAATAGACAACTACAAAGCTCTTACCTGTAAGGACATGAACAGATGCAGCTACTTTTTTTGTCCTTTCCTCCTAATGCCCGTTACATAGATTTTACGATCAAAGCGTCCACCAGCCAAGGGGATGCTGGAATGAGAAATATATTTATGTAAGACATATGATAATGTTAGCAGGTAACCACACTTTGCTTAGTTTCACATCCTATAATCCTCCAGTACTGTCACCAAGGTGTACAGCCACCTGCCCCAAAGTGTGAGCTCTGGCTATAAGGACCATGTAGCAATGACGGCTACTGAAAATATCATACCAACAACATGGAGGAAAACATGACTTACTCATCTGAACCGGGCCTGATCTTTACTTCAAAGATGCCAAAAACAGGTCGGTGGTCTGAGGTCTTCAAAACAGGGCAAGAGTCGTATCTCAGGACTCGCACATCTCCCTCACATTGGCTTTTAAACAACACCCTGTCCTGTAGAGGTCATGAAAATAACAAATATCATTAGTGAAATCATATTATAATATATTATTAAACTGCAAAACAACACAGACCTAAATGTTGGGCCTACTTTATTTATATTGCAGAATATTGAGACTTTATTGTATTTTAGGTTTGACTTGGTCACACAGATTTCATTAAATAAGTATCCTTGACCCATGCTGGGCAACGACATATTACACTGGGAAACTGTGATGACAAACTCACTACATAAAAGTAAAATTAACTGAAAGCTTTGTTCATAAGAAATTACTCTTCCAGCTATAATAATAACAATTAATTACATTGGGGGAGGGGATTCATTATATAATGGGTGCTCTGGCCCATGGATTCTATTGTCTCTCAAGCTCTGTAGACCTGGAAATAAGATATCTTACCGTATATGATGGAATTCTCTGCTTTGCTGATGTATCATAGGTGTCTGTGCCAATGTCAAACTTATATGTAGGAAGGAAATCAATGGTGTGCTCCTTGAACCCTAGAAATATGGACCCTTAAGTTGAAAGAAAAAAAAGTTGTCAGTATTAAAAAAAAAAAAGGAGCAATTGATAATTTTAGCACTATATAAGAATTTGGGGAACATATCAACCATCATGTCAGTGATTTGTATTAATCTGTGGAAGTGGTTGTGGTATTAAAGGGGTTTTCCAACTTCTGACAACTGATGACATACTCACCAGATAGGTCATCAGTACATGATCTGTGGTGGTCCGACACCCGGACCCTGCACTAATCAGCTGGTCCGGTGCCTTTGAGCACTGGACGTACATGCCGGATGCAGTTGGCACCGGCCACGGAATTGCTACCGAGCTGCAGTACTGCAACTCTGCTCCTATTCAAGTGAATAGGAGGCAGACCCGCAGTTATGCATCATGGCAGCTATGCTATGTAAGGAGCCAACTGCTTCTGGCTCCGTAAATAGCATTGTGTGCCATAACATCCGGTGCCCGCAGGCCACTGGAGCAGCTTAACGGTGCAGCGTCCAGGTGTCGGACCCGCACCGATGATATACTGATGAGCTATCCGGTGGATAGGTCATCAGTTGTCAGAAGGTGGAGAACCCCTTTAATGAAGGTTGAGGAGTGATAGAGATCTGTCTACTAGTAAATATACCATTGTTCTTGGCTTCATTCAGATGGTCGTGTTTGAGGAGACTGGATATATCTTTTCCTTCGATCTTCTGCAGAAGAGATTCCACATTTTTTCTGTCCTCTTTAAGCTGAAAATTGAGGTCTCCAAACCAAAACACCCGATCAAAGCGGCTGGTGACGTCCACTGTAGAATAAAAAAAAATAAAAAAATTATAGCACATGACTGCATTAGACTCAACTGAGACAAATTTAGAGATAAAAGGATCCATAGGTTCAACCACATAAGTAATACTCACAGGCATTGGAGTTGATTCTTTCCGGAATAATTTGAGGCAGACGGAGACCCTCAGTGATGATTTTATAGTCCTGGATCCTCTTGTTGACTGCCCCAACTGCCAACAAAAAAATACATATTAGCAGTAGCGGATGATCATATGGGCGGCACGAATCGCATATTATTTTCAAAAAAACACATTGCAGCACGCCACCGCCGCTAATGGAGAGGAGGGGTGGGTGTGAGGGATTATACAGCCGCACCGTCCGCCCTGCTGCCTCTCTGAGGGGGAGGCGGCGCAACTGAAACCAGCCGCCGCCACCCCCTCCTGCACTAATTGTACCTGCGTGTATCTGTATTACTGGCCACTCACAACATAGAATGAGATTGATAGATTAGAAAAAGTTTGATCAAACTGGAACAAACCTTTTATTTTTACCAAAACATTATAAGTACAGATCTCTTCATATCATCCCATATATTTCAGTTAATTATGAAATAGCAGCAATTTTATACAAAGTAAAACTGTACATGGTCATATATTAATATTGTAAATACTTACATCTCAGATGTGAATTAATAAAAAGGAAAGATGTTCCAAAGACGGTGAAGGCAACACCCAAGGCTCCTTTAGTTTTCACATGGTGGAATAGCCTGGTTGTTACATGGGTGTGCTCTACCTCTGTATAAGAAATTAAACACAAAAAGACAGGTCAGTGGTTAAGAGTACTACATGCAACAATGGAATAGAAATTATTTCCAATTAAACTATGGAAATATTACTAGAACATAATTTCATGCTTTGTAACTGTGGTGTGAACTTTTAGATCTCCAATACTCAGAAGTCAAGAATCTGAGAGCCAAGCTCTTAGGCATCTAAGTCTAATAACTAAATAAGATGTTCCAGCTAATGACTACATTCAAGACTTCTTATGTAGACGTAGGAATGTGAATCTTACCTGAGCAGAACCAGATTAGTTCCCGTCGAACAAAGATGGTGAGATACAGGACTCCGAGCCCGGAGGAGTGGTATAATACATAGTGTGGTCCAAGGGTCTCCTGTAATTTTATCTCCTATTCCCGTCTACAAGAAGACACAATTTCAGATTTACATATTAATAAATGACACAAGATTAAGATACTCAACTCATCTGTATCAACACTCCATATAATAACCTCTGGGGATACATTTTGAAAATTAAGGAGTGATAATACAATAAGTAGAGCATTGAGAGAGAATTTGTATCAGCCGACCTGCTGTCCATCTGCAGTCATAGGCTGGTGTAAGACAACCTGAGAAGACTTACCTGTTTGGACATCCTTCCTGAACGCCAATAACATAAATGTCTTTCGTATCATCTGATGGTAACAGCAGATCCTCCACATTTTGCGGGTAATCCTGTTCAAAATATACAAACATTAATATTGTATACAAAGAGCGCCAACTCAACTGACATAGGGTAGAATATAACCTGTCTATGTGATATTCAACTACAAACTAAAGAGACATGGTTACTGGCCCATTTCATCCAACTTGAGCTCGGGCACACTGATGGGTCACAATAAATATTGTACATTACTTCTCACCTTTCCCTCCATATTCCAGGTGGCAACATATAGTCTCAACCGTCTATCTGGGAAATAGCGATCCAGTTCTCTAGCGCCGATCACAGCGCTGCTGCCAAAGTTTCTGTGAAGATATGGGGAGAATTAAAGATCTAGTGACTGTTATACCACAGCTCTGGATATCTGAGCAATGTATGAGAATTATTAGTTACATACCTTTTACGGATATTTTTGGAGCGCAGGCGGGTCAGCAGGCTGAATGCGCTCTTCTTGGTGTTCTTTGACGTAATGTCACAATATTTGCTGTGACTAAGATCGCTGGATTTTTCATCTGCCATATCTTTGATGACAGAAAACTTCTGGAGCGAGATGTTAGGCTCCTCCATAGTTGGTATGTCTCCCATCAGATTTCCTTCATCAGGAATTTGGGAGACATGATATTTCTTAGATTTTTTCCAAAAAGGCATGGTTGTTTAATGCCCGGGTGCAAAACTGCACCAATGTCCTTGGTAGAAAACCAGGAGACAGTCAAGATAGAATTTGACTAATCGCCTCTAGTTCTCCGAAAATAGGACAAATCGCTAACCGTATAAGCAACACAGTAAGTAACACAGTGTCAATCCAACAGCAAGACCTAGAAAGACCAGAAAACTATAAGGGAGTCGTTACTTGTGATGAAACTAGCTGGAAAAATTAGTTATTAAATAGGGTATTCCTATAACAGAATATTGTCAATCATAAGTGTCAGAGGATCACATGACCTGGGAGCCCCTGTTGATAACATTGCATTAGGTTTGGAAGCTGAAACAATGTATTGGTTGTTAAATTGACCATATGGCATTTTAAAGGGTTGAATTTTTTTTTATATTAATTGATAACCAGAATTTAGAACCTAAGTAATTGGAGTTAGTAATAAATACTTTTTATTGTTATCTTTTTTATTGTTATTATTATTATTATTATATACATAATTATTAACCCCTTAGTGACCAACAGTACGCCTTTTTACGTTCCTCACTAATGGGCTTTAGGCTAATGCGACGCCTTTTAACGTGATCGCATTAGCCTAAAGTAGCGCCGAAATTAAAGATCGGAGCTCCGTTCTCTCAGCTACCGGAGGTAGCTGAGAGTTCGGGGCAACGACCAGAGACCATAACGAGTGGTCTCTGGTCAAGTGATCGCCGTGAATCGCTATTTCACGGCGTTCACGCTAAAGCGGCAGATAATCGCCATTTCTCTCTCCTCTCATGGAATAACTCCTTAGAGAGGAGAGAGAATGGGTAATTAGTGCGCCCCCCCTCCCACGTCCGATCCCCCCCGTCCGATTCCCCTTCATGTCCGATTCCCCCCCCCGGTCCGATCCCCCCCCACGGTCCGATTCCCCCCCCAAAATTGCGCCCGAGTGCGCTTTGCATATCTTACCTGTGTCGTCATCTGGCACAGCAACAATCAGGGACCGTTGTGACTGGTCCCTGATCAGGTGATCTCTGTGATAAAACCTATCACAGAGATCACTGACAGTTATTTTCATAACACAGCCAGGACATGGGCTGTGTTTCTCTCTCCTCCCATTGTAGTTGTTCTGAGAGGAGAGAGAAATCAGTCTAAGTCCTGTGCTGTGAAGAAAGAAAAAGTGAAAAAAAATCATCGTTCTTATACACACACATATATATATATATAATATATCAAATCTATATTATCGTCAGCGCTAGATTAGCGTCAGCGCTAGTTTAGCGTTAGTGCTAGTTTAGCGTTAGTTCTAGTTTAGCGTTAGTGCTAGTTTAGCGTTAGTTCTAGTTTAGCGTTAGTGCTAGTTTAGCGTTAGTTTAGGTTTAGTGCTAGTTTAGCGTTACTTTAGGGTTAGGGCTAGTTTAGCGTTCGTGTTTAGGGCCGTTTAGAATTAATTTTACGTCTGTTATATAAAAAAATATATATATATAAAAAAATATATATATATAAAAAAAAATAATAATAATTTGTGTCGTTTTTAGGATTTTAGGTTTACTTTAGGGTTAGGACTTATAGGGCATATATATATATATATATATATATATATATATATATATATATACATACACATCTATAAAATATGTCTCAGCGTATGTACAGCGCGGAGCAAGCCTACGCCTTGCTATGTTCCAACACTCCTGAAAGCGAAACAGACACCGCTTCAGAATTTGTTCCAGACAGTGACAGTGATGATTCTAATTCCACCGCTGAACCCCATAGTCCTATGGTGGTGGATACGTCAGTCGCTGTAGAGGTGTCAAGTGCAGGGCCGAGTGTTGCAGTCCCTCCCGTGATGTGGGATCCTGCACTATCATTTTCCCCCCAAGTACCCCAATTTGAAGCGACCCCAGGAATTAGTGTCGACATCCAAAATTTTACCCCCTATAATTTTTTTAATTTATTTATATGTGATACGGTCCTAGACTTGATAGTCCAGCAGACTAATCTGTATTCTAGGCAGTTTGTTCTACAAAAGCCTGCGTCTATGTACTCCAGAATGTGGAGATCCACAAGTGTCCCAGAAATAAAAAAGTTTTTAGGCATTACCCTCAATATGGGTTTGGTTAAAAAACCCTCTGTCCGGTCCTACTGGACTTGTAGTGCTGTCCACGGTACCCCTGTATTTGCAGCAGTGATGTCCAGAAACCGCTATGAGGCCCTAATGCGATTCATGCATTTTACTGACAATTCCCAAGTCCCCCCAAGAAGCGACCCAGCCTATGATCGGCTTAATAAATTAAGGCCATTAATCACCCTTCTAAATGATTTATTTTTAAAGTTGTACACCCCTGACAAAAATTTGTCTGTAGATGAATCGCTCATGAGCTTCAAAGGGCGTCTTTCCTTTCGTCAATTCATCCCTTTTAAACGAGCCAGATATGGGGTGAAATTGTACAAAGTGTGCGAGAGCACAACGGGTTACACCTGCGGTTTCAAAATCTATGAAGGCAGGGACTGCCAAATTCATACCCCAGGCTGCCCAGAAACTATTGGCACCTCTGGCAAAATTGTGTGGAACCTAATGGAGCCATTTCTGCACAAGGGGTACCACGTCTATACAGACAATTTTTATACCAGCGTTGCCCTTTATAAAGCCCTCCATGCTGCAAATACAGGGGCCTGTGGGAGAGTACGGAAGAACAGAGTGGGACTCCCACAACAGTTGGTGTCCAGGCGTTTGGGAAAAGGAACATCCATGGCCCTTGCAAGTCAGGAATTGCTTGCAGTGAAGTGGGCCGACAAGAAGGATGTCTACATGCTGTCCACCGTACACACGGACACCACTGTGGCAATTACGGAGAGGGGGGCTACCACTGCAAAGCAGAAACCTGTCTGTGTAACAGACTACAACAAATTTATGGGGGGTGTAGACCTTTCCGACCAGGTGCTTCAGCCTTACCTGGTGAAGCGCAAAAATCATGCCTGGTACAAAAAGGTAGCAATCTACCTCATCCAGGTTGCTACCTATAACAGTTTTGTTATTTTCAAAAAAGCCCAAGGAACGCTCACTTTCCTTCAATTTCAGGAGAAGGTCATTGAGCATCTCCTTTTTGAGTCCACTATACCGGCACAATCCTGCGAATCTGAGGATGTGCGCAGGCTTTCAGAGCGCCACTTTTTACACCCTATTCCTTCCTCTGAGACCCAAAAATATCCCCAAAAAAGGTGTCGGGTATGTAGCAAGCATGGCAGGAGGAGGGATACCCACTTTTATTGCCCCATGTGTCCATCAAAACCAGCCCTTTGTAACTACCCCTGTTTCGAAACCTTTCACATGGTTGCAAATTACTAGAATTTAACACAAAAAAAAAAAAATGGGTTGGGGGCCTTTTTAGGGAGTCAATTTCTTTATATTTTCTTTTTAGTTTGTGGGCTTTCCAAGTAGGGATTATTTCTTGTGGGAGAGGTTGTAGAGCACATTTTTTTCAGACCGTGAAACTAATTTTACCCCTTATGATTTTTTTTATTTATTTGTGGGTGATCAAGTGCTGGAATTAATTGTCCAGTACAAAATCCCACATCCACAATTTTTTTATTTTGACTGTTCTTATGACTATGTCCTGCCACATACAGCTGTTACATTCCTAATTCTGTACCGTGATACGGGCATGATCTTTTTTTTTTATTTGGAGGATCTCTAATAATTGAGCTGTTCCTTATCAATACACCATGGGCTTTGTTACGGTTCTTCTGGAAATACTGAGATCATTTTGGGGATTAGTGATCCTTTACTGTTCCTATAGATGGTTTTGGACACTGTCCTTTTATATATTCTGTAGGTGATTGGTTGTTTTGTGCACATAGCAGTTCCTACCTTGCCGGGCAGGGGTCTGTTATGGTGTACCGCGTCACTTGGCACATTCGTCCCTCATAAGGATTGATGGAGCTAAAGAGACGTTGTACAACCAGTCACTGGAAAAAAAAATCCTTGTCATGACAGCCCTGCAGGTGTTCTTCTATCTAGTGAACAGACTCGAGTTTGCAACATAGTTGGATACATTTTCCTCCATTTGTTTGAAGATATTGCCCGTCACTCCAGTACAGTTTATTTTTTCCTCTCTGACTGATTTTATATTAGGACAGAATTCTGTCCACAATGACATCATAATGGCACCAACTGCTTCTTCAGCAAGACATAGTCATAAGTACAGGCAAATACGTCTATAGCAACATGTATCCATTATGAATACACGGCTTCACTTCTATTCTGTGCCGCACAAATTTATTAATGTGGCGTATTTCTAACAAAATAACCTTCTACCACGTCTCCTCTATTTCATGTGGAAACGTAATAAAAGCTTGAAGAAAACATTATATACCCATAGTGTCTGAAATTATACCCATTATTTCCTCCTTTAAAAAATTTTTGGTCCGCATGCCCACTACACCACTAGATGAATACCTTTAGGGGTTTCGTTTTTAAAATGGGGTCATTTCTGCGTGTTTTTTTTTTTGTTCAGGCAGCTCAAAGCCTCTAAATGCATGATATGGGGCCTAGAATTTATTCAATTGTGCCCTGAAAGCCAAAGGGTGCTCCCTCTCTTTTTGGCCCAGCCACACGTCTAATAAGCAGATTGGGGCAACAATGGGAGTATTTTTGAAAACAGGATAAACCGGGTGATAGATTTTGGGGTGTGTTTCTTCATTCTCATGGTCGCTTTACAAAGAAATCGGTCTTCAAAGTGATACTTTTATATAAAAAGTGATTTTTTTTTAAATTTCACCAGCTATGCATTAAATTTAGCAAAAAACTGTGGGGTCAAAATACTCACTACACCCCTAGATAAATACCTTAAGGGGTCTAGTTTTCTAAATGGGGTCGTTTATGGGGAGTTTCTATAGTTCTGGTAGTTCAAAACCTCTCCAAATTAACAGTGGGGCCTAAAACATTTTCAAGCAAAATATGAGTCCTGAAAGCCTCCGGGTGCTCCCTCCCTTTCGGGCCCTGCCGTGTGTCCAGGCAACGCATTAAGGTCACAATGGGGGCATTTTTGAAAACAGGAGAAACAGGGTGATAGATTTTGGGGTGTGTTTCTTCATTCTCATGGTCGCTTTACAAAGAAATCGGTCTTCAAAGTGATATTTTTATATAAAAAGTGTTTTTTTTTTAAATTTCACCAGCTATGCATTAAATTTAGCAAAAAACTGTGGGGTCAAAATACTCACTACACCCCTAGATAAATACCTTAAGGGGTCTAGTTTTCTAAATGGGGTCGTTTATGGGGAGTTTCTATCGTTCTGGTAGTTCAAAACCTCTCCAAATGTACAGTGGGGCCTAAAACATTTTCAAGCAAAATATGAGTCCTGAAAGCTTCCGGGTGCTCCCTCCCTTTCGGGCCCTACCGTGTGTCCAGGCAACGCATTTGTGTCACAATGGGGGTATTTTTGAAAACAGGAGAAACAGGGTGATAGATTTTGGGGTGTATTTCTTCATTCTCATGGTCGCTTTACAAAGAAATCGGTCTTCAAAGTGATACTTTTATGAAAAAAGTTAAATTATATTTTTTTATGCCTGCTTTGCATGAATTCTTACAAAAAAACTGTGGGGTCAAAATACTTACAACACCCCTTAATAAATACCTTAAGGGGTCTAGTTTTCAAAATGGGGTCACTTGTGGGGGTTTCCACCATTCTGACACCTATGAGCCTATGAAAACCTGGCTTGGTGCAGGAAAACAAAATGTACTACAAAATTGATACAATTATTACTTAACTTGTAAGTCTTCTAAATTGCTCAAAAAATATTTTTTTTTATTCAAAAGTGCTGCCAAAATAGAGTAAAGAGATGGAAATATATATTTAATAAAAAAAATTGTACAGTATGTGTGTACATATGTGACATATTGCAGTTAAAAATAGGGAAAAATGATAATTTTTACAACATTTCTTCAATTTTTCTATTTTTTAAGTTATTTCCGCAAATCGTATCAGTCTACTTTTACCACTAAAATAAAGTACAACATGTGACGAAAAAACATTGTCAGAATTACTTGGATATTCAAAACTTTCACAGAGTTATTCTCTGATAAAGTCACACATACCAGATTTGACAAATTTGGCTTGGTCATTAAGGTCCAAACAAGCTTGGTCACTAAGGGGTTAAGGAAAAAAAGTTTCTGTGAAGCAGGTAGCCCGAATAAGATGTTAATAAACATTATTAAAAATCAAAATAAGGGTAATAATGTTTCAGCGTTGAGGAACAGGGCATGCTTAATAATTATAGATGACTCTATGATTAGAGATTAATTCTTTGAATACTATTCAAATTTATATAAGTCCAAGGTAAAGTATAACAAGGTACAGTTAGAGGAGCATTTGGACTCTATCCCCTGGACTCAAATATCATTCACTCAAAGGGAACATTTAGACCTCCCAGTTACTCCCAGTGCTTTAAAGGGGGAAAGGGTAATTGAGCCCCAGGTTTGGATGGGTTTCCCTTTGAGCTGTACAGAAAATACGAGGAGGAATTGCTTACAGCACTATATAGGACACTGTGCTCATCAATAAAGGTGTAATGTCCATGGTCACTGACCACGAACTCCTTCCATCCAGTCGATGCCCTTTTCTCTAGAGATGTCTGCACATGCGGCCGTCCTGTTCCATGGTGAACACCAGGGTGTGCTCGCGAGCTCAGTCCAGACTTAAGGAGCCAAAGCGCACACAGGTGGGAGATTGAGTTGCTTTTTCCCAGATCACCCTGGGCTATAAGAAGGGCTGTGCCCCTCCCTGCAGTGCTTGAGCCTTTTTGTCTACCCTAGTCTGTCTAAGCAAATGGTCTCCTAGTGTTTCCCAGTTCCCAGTGCTTCCCGTTCCTGCCACCTGTAACCTGTATCCCGTGCTGTCCTGGTCAAGTACCAGGTTGAGCTGAAGTTTGACAGCTGTCAAGGCGTTACGGTCCAGTGGGTCCACGTACCCAACGTGACAGTAGGCTCAGGACATGGACCCCGCTGGTCAATACAAGACCATGATGACGTCACAAGAGATGGGGGCGGATATGCTAGACCTCCAGTCTCAACAGGACCAACTCCTCCAGACCTTGAACATTATTGCACGTCGGCTGGAGGTGCAAGCTGCCGATTGTCTGACTAACACCTCCTGGCAGTGCTGATCCCAGATTTTCTTTGCCACTACCTGACCACTATGATGGAGACGCAAGGACCTGCCATGGATTTTTGAACCAGTGCCAGATCCACTTTAGCCTGTATGCAAGGGCATATATGTCTGATGGCGCAAGGGTCGCTTTCATCGTCTCTCTCCTCACTGGCAGGGCCCTTGCATGGGCGAATCCTATCTAGGAGAGACAAGGACCAGAGACACGTGACTTCCAAGGGTTCCTCCAGACATTTTGCACAGTGTTTGAGTAGCCTGGATGAGTCTTGTCTGCAGCCGCCGCCTGCTGAACCTACGCCAGGGAGACACCTCCGTGGTCGAGTATGCCATCCGCTTCCGCACCCTGGCGGGAGAACTGTTGTGGAACAATGAGGCCCTGGTTGCTACATTCTGGCAGAGACTGTCTCCTGAGATTAAGGACGAGCTTGCCGCCCGAGATCTACCATCTACCCTAGATGACCTCATCCTTCTGGCCACCCAGATTGATATAAGGATCCGAGAACAGCTCCAAGTAGGTCGTTGGGAGAAAGGACTCCCTAGTCCGGTCCCTACTTTGCAGCAACCCCTGCTGTCCTCAGATGCCGATTCTCCTAAGATATCTGTGGGAACGGACCAGTTTAAGCTATCTATCCAGGAGAGACAACACAGACGCATCTCGGGACTCTGTCTATATTGCTGCCTCGGAGCCCATCTTGTGCGTCTGTGTCCCCAAAAGCCCCAGAGCCTAGGGTTGGTGGGAGAGACAACCTTGGGTAAAGAAGGACTTTCATCTAAATTGTGCATTCCCGTGACCATAGTGTCCGACGAGAAAACGCATCAGGTCTCTGCGTATCTGGACTCTGGATCCACCGCTAATTTCATTCGTAGAGACCTGGTGGATCTTCTCCAATTGCCCACTACCCCTCTGGAGAGGCCGTTGATGGTTGCTTCTGTAAATCGACTACCTCTGCCAGACCCAATTATAGCTGTGATCAAGCTACTGAGGCTCCAAGTGGGAGCCCTCCACTCCGAGCTCCTCTGGTTCTTTGTCCTGCCTAAGGCCGTCAACCCGTGCTGTTGGGTCTCCCTTGGTTTCCGACTGCATGCCCCAGTCCTGGACTGGAATTCTGGAGAGGTTTTCCAGTGGGGCCTGAGTGTCTCAATCGTTGCCTGGTACAGATTAGTTCAATTCAGCCTCCTCTGCCTCGGTCCTTGGCAGGATTGCCTGGTCATTATTTTGCATTTTTGGACGTCTTCAGCAAGAAAGGGGCTGAGATGCTGCCCCCACACCGTGCGTATGACTTTCCTATCGACCTAGTTCCTGGTGCTTCCCTTCCCCATGGTAGGGTATATCCTCTCTTTTGCCAGAGACTCTGTCCATGTCCGCCTATGTTAAAGAGAACTTAGAGAGGGGCTTCACACGGAAGTCTTCCACCCCGGCAGAAGCCCCTATCCACAAGATAGGGGATACATGTGTGATCGCTGGCACTGATAAGGAGAACGGGGGACCGAAAGTCCCCTGAAGTTCTCCATCACAAACCTCGGACTTCCGGGGTCTGTGTCAGCAGCTCCGTAGAAATGAATGGAGCGCCGGTCGCGCTTGTGCGCATGCGTGACCAGCGCTCCTTTCATTTTTATTGAGCTGTGCAGACTCCGGAAGTCAGAGGTTAGTCATGGAGAACTTCGAGGGACTTTCGGTCCCCCGTTCTCCTTATCAGTGCCAGCGATCACACATGTATCCCCTATCTTGTGGATAACCAGTAATCATGAATCATGCATCATAATTCATTAATCGTTTATCATGAATCATGTATCATGAGTTATTAATTTTTTTAATCATGAATCATTAACCCATTCCCGACATTTGCCTAATGGATATGTCATGGAATGCTAGTGCTTCCCGCATTTTTCCGTATCTATACGACAAATGCATGGCGCCGTCTCAGAAGCGGTGTCATCATCGCCGGATGTCAGCGGTGCATTACAGCTAACATCCAGCTGTAATTGCGGGGACCAAAATGAGCTTCGATCCCCACCATTAACCCCTTAAATGCAGCTAGCTGTCAAAAGCGAATTAAATTGCAGGGGTTCCAGTGATTGCAATGGCAACCGGAGGCCTAATACAGGCCTCTCGGTCTGCCTAGCACAGAAATCTTCCAGGCCCCGCCCAGAGGCGGAGCTTGAAAGGCTTTCGTAGCTGACGGCAAGATGGCGCTGGCTCTGGAGCTGAGCCGGCGTTATCAGCAGTGGATGTCAGCCGTATGTTACAGCTGACAATCCACCTGTAATGGCAGGAACTGGAGCTAGCTCCGATCCCTGCCATTAACCCCTTAGATGCAGCGATCGAAAGCGATCATTTATGTTTTCATTAGTACTATTTTGGGGTACATAGGACTTATAGATTAATTTTTATTTAATTTTTTATGGGGGGAATGGGAGAAAAGAGCGAATTTTGCCGTTGTTTTTTGAGGTTTTTTTGGACACCGTTCATCCGGCGGTTTAATTAATGTGTTCATTTTATTGGTCAAGTTGTTACGAACGCGGGGATACCATATACAGTGGAGGAAATAAGTGTTTGATCCCTCGCTGATTTTGTAAGTTTGCCCACTGTCAAAGTCATGAACAGTCTAGAATTTTTAGGCTAGGTTAATTTTACCAGTGAGAGATAGATTATATATATAAAAAAAAAAAGAAAATCACATTATAAAAATTATATATATTTATTTGCATTGTGCACAGAGAAATAAGTATTTGATCCCTTTGGCAAACAAGACTTAATACTTGGTGGCAAAACCCTTGTTGGCAAGCACAACAGTCAGACATTTTTGGTAGTTGATGATAAGGTTTGCACACATGTTAGATGGAATTTTGGCCCACTCCTCTTTGCAGATCATCTGAGAATCATTAAGATTTCGAGGCTGTCGCTTGGCAACTCAGATCTTCAGCTCCCTCCATAAGTTTTCGATGGGATTAAGGTCTGGAGACTGGCTAGGCCACTCCATGACCTTAATGTGCTTCTTTTTGAGCCACTCCTTTGTTGCCTTGGCTGTATGTTTCGGGTCATTGTCGTGCTGGAAGACCCAGCCACGAGCCATTTTTAATGTCCTGGTGGAGGGAAGGAGGTTGTCACTCAGGATTTGACGGTACATGGCTCCATCCATTCTCCCATTGATGCGGTGAAGTAGTCCTGTGCCCTTAGCAGAGAAACACCCCCAAAACATAATGTTTCCACCTCCATGCTTGACAGTGGGGACGGTGTTCTTTGGGTCATAGGCAGCATTTCTTTTCCTCCAAACATGGCGAGTTTAGTTAATGCTAAAGAGCTCAATTTTAGTGTCATCTGACCACAGCACCTTCTCCCAATCACTCTTAGAATCATCCAGATGTTCATTTGCAAACTTCAGATGGGCCTGTACATGTGCCTTCTTGAGCAGGGGGACCTTGCGGGCACTGCAGGATTTGAATCCATTACGACGTAATGTGTTAACAATGGTTTGCTTGGTGACTGTGGTCCCAGCTGCCTTGAGATCATTAACAAGTTCCCCCCGTGTAGTTTTCGGCTGAGCTCTCACCTTCCTCAGGATCAAGGATACCCCACGAGGTGAGATTTTGCATGGAGCCCGAGATCTATGTCGATTGACAGTCATTTTGTATGTCTTCCATTTTCTTACTATTGCACCAACAGTTGTCTCCTTCTCACCCAGCGTCTTACTTATGGTTTTGTAGCCCATTCCAGCCTTGTGCAGGTCTATGATCTTGTCCCTGACATCCTAAGGCTGGGTTCACACGACCATGTTACGTCCGTAATGTACGGAACGTATTTCGGCCGGAAGACCCGGACCGAACACAGTGCAGGGAGCCGGGCTCCTAGCATCATAGTGATGTACCATGCTAGGAGTCCCTGCCTCTGCGTGGAACTACTGTCCTGTGCTGTAATCATGATTACAGTACGGGACAGTTGTCCTGCAGCGAGGCAGGGACTCCTAGCATCGTACATCACTATAATGCTAGGAGCCCGGCTCCCTGCACTGTGTTCGGTCCGGGTCTTCCGGCCGAAATACGTTTCGTACATTACGGACGTAACATGGTCGTGTGAACCCAGCCTTAGGGTATGTTCACACGGCCAAATTTCAGACGTATACGAGGCGTATTTTGCCTCGTTTTTCGTCTGGAAATACGTCTCAAATACGTCGGCAAACATCTGCCCATTCATTTGAATGGGTTTGCCGACGTACTGTGCAGACGACCTGTTATTTACGCGTCGTCGTTTGACAGCTGTCAAACGACGACGCGTAAAAATACAGCCTCGTCAAAAGAAGTGCAGGACACTTCTTTGGACGTTTTTGGAGCTGTTTTCTCATAGACTCCAATGAAAACAGCTCCAAAAACGGACGTAAAAAACGCAGCGAAAACGGCGTGAAAACGCAGCGAAAAATGCGAGTTGGTAAAAAAACGTCTGAAAAGCAGGGTCTGTTTTCCCTTGAAAACAGCTCTGGATTTTCAGACGTTTTTGGTCACTACGTGTGCACATACCCTTAGAAAGCTCTTTGGTCTTGCCCATGTTGTAGAGGTTAGGGTATGTTCACACGCTGAGAGGCAGTTACGTGTGAAAAGACAGACTGTTAACAGCTGCCTCGTTTCACACGTAAAAGCTCCTCCTCGTAATTTACGAGGCGTCTGAGACGCTCGTAAACCTTGAGCCGTGCTTCATTGATTTCAATGAAGAACGGCTCAAATTACGTGGCAAAGAAGTGCCCTGCACTTCTTTGCCGAGGCAGTAAATTTACGTGTCGTCGTTTGACAGCTGTCAAACGACGACGCGTAAATTACAGGTCGTCTGCACAGTACGTCGGCAAACCCATTCAAATGAATGGGCAGATGTTTGCCGACGTATTGCAGCCCTATTTTCAGACGTAAAACGAGGCATAATACGCCTCGTATACGTCTGAAATTTGGCCGTGTGAACATACCCTTAGAGTCAGACTGATTAATTGAGTCTGTGGACAGGAGTCTTTTATACAGGTGACCATTTAAGACAGCTGTCTTTAATGCAGGCACCAAGTTGATTTGGAGCGTGTAACTGGTCTGGAGGAGGCTGAACTCTTAATGGTTGGTAGGGGATCAAATACTTATTTCTCTGTGCACATTGCAAATAAATATATATAATTTTGACAATGTGATTTTCTTTTTTTTTTTTTTTATATAATCTATCTCTCACTGGTAAAATTAACCTAGCCTAAAAATTCGAGACTGTTCATGTCTTTGACAGTGGGCAAACTTACTAAATCAGCAAGGGATCAAATACGTATTTCCTTCACTGTATGTGTATGTGTGATTTGTTTTGACACTTTTACTAAATAAAACCACTTTTTGGGCAAAAAAAGTAGTTTTATTTGATTTTCACTGTAATTTTTATTTTATTTTTTTCTTTCACAAACTTTATTTAACTGATTGACATATTTTTTTTTAGTCCCACTAGGGGACTTCACTATGCGATGTGCCGATCGCATATATAATGCTTTGGTATACTTAGTATACCAAAGCATTATTGCCTGTCAGTGTAAAACTGACAGGCAACCTGTTAGGACATGCCTCCGGCATCGCCTAAGGCCTCATTTACACGAGCGTGTGCGTTTTGCGCGCGCAAAAAACGCTGCGTTTTGCGCGCGCAAAAGGCACTTGGCAGGTCCGTGTGTCATCCGTGTATGATGCGCGGCTGCGTGATTTTCGCGCAGCCGCCATCATAGAGATGAGGCTAGTCGACGCCCGTCACTGTCCAAGGTGCTGAAAGAGCTAACTGATCAGTAGTAACTCTTTCAGCACCCTCGACAGTGAATGCCGAACACAATATACACCAACCTGTGAATAAAAAAAGACTTTCATACTTACCAAGAACTTCCTGCTTCCCCCAGTCCGGGCTCCCGGCCGTTGCCTTGGTGACGCGTCCCTCTCTTGTCATCCGGCCCCACCTCCCAGGATGACGCCGCAGTCCATGAGACCGCTGCAGCCTGTGATTGGCTGCAGCCTGTGCTTGGCCTGTGATTGGCTGCAGCTGTCACTTGGACTTTACTGTCATCCCGGGAGGTCGGACCGGAGTTATCGGTAAGTCAGAACGTCTTTTTTTTTTTACAGGTTCATGGATTTTCGGAGCGGAAGTCACTGTCCATGGTGCTGAACCAGTTTAACGCTTTCAGCACCGTGGACAGTGACTGTCTCCTGACGTCGCGTACCCGAACATTTTTTACCGGTTTCGGTCAAAACGAGTTTGGCCGAACCCGGTAAAGTTCGGTGCGCTCATCTCGAATTTGACACTCCGTTTGGATGTTTGTAAACAGAAAAGCACGTGGTGCTTTTCTGTTTACATTCAGGAGTTTGACAGCTCTTGCGCGAATCACGCAGTTCGCACGGAAGTGCTTCCGTGCGGCATGCGTGGTTTTCACGCACCCATTGACTTCAATGGGTGCGTGAGTGCGCGAAAAACGCACGATTATAGAACATGTCGTGAGTTTTTTTCTGCGCACACGCGCTGAGCGCAATTCACGCATCGTCTAAACTGCCCCATTGACTAATATAGGTGCGTACGACATGCGTGCAAAGCACGCGCGTCGCACGCGCGTATATTACGTTCGTGTAAATGAGGCCTAACAGGCAGTTGCGGAAGACAGACCTGGGGTTCTTTGTTAGACCCCCGGCTGCCATGGAAACCCGACGGCGACCCGCGATTTGTTTGCGGGGGCGCCGATCGGGTGACAGAGGGAGCTCCCTCCCTCTGTCAAACACATTAGATGCCGCTGTCACTATTGACAGCGGCATTTAATGGGTTAAACTGCCGGAATCGGAGCGCGCTTCGATTCCGGCAGTTGCAGCAGGAGCCAGGCTGTGTATAACAGCCGTGCTCCTGCTGCTGATCGCGTGGCTACAGTGACAGTACCCACGCCATCACAGGACGGATATATCCGTCCTCCTGCGCGAACTAGCAGCTGCTGAGGACGGATATATCCGTCCTTCGTCGTTAAGAGGTTAATGATAATAATATATTTGTTATTTCTAAAATCGAAAAACAATAAACAGTTTCAAACTTCTTTCCATTCATATCTCCATCAATCACCGGGTGGGGGTCCCTTGAGGACAGGATCTTCGGTTTTGTTGAGAGACTCTAAAATAATATGGAGAATGCTAAGAAAAAGCTTTGATTTATCCTATAGCTTGTCAGGGTTTCTGACCATTAGGGAATATTTACAATCTAAAGGCTATCAGAATTATATAGAATGGAAAAAAAATGGGCTAAAAAAGGTATATGCAGAATCTCTGATTTGATGGATGAACAAAATAGAAAACTTAAAACCTTTGGCCAAATAAAAGAAAAATGTTGTCTTGAGCAAGGGTTTTTCTTGCAACAAATTCAAATATGCCACATAATACAAAAACAAGGGGATTTAAAAAAAATGACTGGGTATCAAACAAAAAGAATTCGGAGATATGATGAGAGGTATGCAGGGGAGTCCATCGATTGCATTTATTAGAATAAATATCTCAGTTAAGGAGGATAGGAAAGGTATAAAAAATATAATAAAAAAATGCAAATGAGATCTGGATACACATATCTCGGATGAAGAAGTAGAAGAACGCCTGGTAAAAGGATGGGCCTGGGTTAGGAGGGCAACGTCATCTGAAAATTTAATGGAGATGCAGTGGAAGGTAGGGGCTAGACTTTATAATTCATTTAATCTGCTTTACGAAAAATATGTACCTAATTATACACGACAAAAAGAAATTGAGGCAGCACTACCAAATATTTGGATGAAGATCCTTTTATTCCACGTGTGTGCAACGTTTCAGCTCGGTGTGAGCCTTTCTCAAGCACAACAAGCTGAAACGTTGCACACATGTGGAATAAAAGGATTTTTATCCAAATATTTGGTAGTGCTGCCTCAATTTCTTTTTGTCCTGATTGAGGGGTCACTCTTGGACTGTGACCTAGGAGGCGTGCACCCGCTTTAGAAAAATTGTCCTGTGCTGCTGATCTGCATCTGTCTAATTATACACGACGATGCTCAAAATGCGGGGAGATTAACGCAGGATTGATCCATTGTTTCTGGCTATGCCCGGCAATCAGAAGGTTGTGGGTTTTGGCAGAAAAATATATTAGCTATGTACTAAATAAAGAGGTAAAACTAGACGAATGGATGTGTTTTGGTCCAGTTTAAACCGGGTGAAAACGATGACTATCTTTCTGATCTAATTCATTTAATGACACTTTCAGTGAAAAAAGTTATTCTATCAGAGTGGGTATCAAAGCACATTCCGTCATTTCTGCAGGTTAAGAGATTATGGAAAAAAATATTATATTAGCAGTGGATCGACAAAAAAAAATTAAAAAGAGAGAATAATCCAGCTAGATGAAAAACAAAATGGGAGCCAATTGTTAATAGAATATTATCTAGAGCAGAGTTTAAAGAGATGCACATAAATTAAAATAAAAAGAAAGGAAAGTGGATGAGCACGGATCATGGATAGGGGGGGGGGTAAAGTATATTTCAAATATCTCTTTTGTCAATATAAATGTATGTTTATACAAAATTCCACCCGCGAGTTGAGTTGTTTTTTTATATAGATAAAAAACCAAATAAAGCATTTAAAAAAACAAAAAACAAAACTTTCTAAATGCTTTTTTGAATACTTTGAGGGGTCAAGTTTTTAAAATGGGGTGACTTATTGGGGGTTTCTAATATATAAGGCCCTCAAAGCCACTTCACAACTGAACTGGTCCCTGAAAAAATAGCCTTTTGAAATTTTCTTGAAAATGTGAGAAATTGCTGCTAAAGTTCAAAGCCTTGTAACGTCCTAGAAAAATGAAAGGATGTTCAAAAAACTATGTCAATCTAAAGTAGACATATGGGGGATGTTAATTAGAAACAATTTTGTGTGGTATAACTGCCTGTCTTACAAGCAGATACATTAAAATTTAGAAAAACTTTGAATTTTCGCAATTTTTCACTAAATTTTGGTGTTTTTCACAATTAAATACTGAATGTATCGAGCAAATTTTGTCAGTAACATAAAGTCCAATGTGTCACAAGAAAACAATCTCAGAATCGCTTGGATAGGTAAAAGCATTCCGAAGTTATTACCACATAAAGTGAAACATGTCAGATTTGAAAAATGAGGCTCTGTCAGGAAAATCAAAAGTGGCCAAAGAGGGAAGGGGTTAAAGAGCCGCCGCAGGAGAAGCCTTAGTAGGCTCATCAGACAGCCCAATACACGGACAGTCTGTATGAAGTGGAAGCCCGCCCTTCTCCTTCACACTCCAGCAAACCAGGCCCTATTCTGAGTTTTATACCCAAGCAACAGCAGAGAAAACCCTCTCTGCTGTACATATTCCCTGGTCGCTTAAAACCGGACAGTTTCTGTACTGTCATTAGCTGCACTGCTACAATATATATATATATGTAATGACGGGGGTAGGGAAACGGACAAGTGAGCCCTAATCTACCCGCCACTCTGTCCCTGCCTACTTGCAACGACCCGCCCTAGGCGACGGGGTACAACTGGTCGGCGGTACGCTCAGTAAGTGCAAGAGACAAACAGACAAGGGAACACAAAGCAAAGGGAAATGGGGCAGTTGCCCACGGCAACAACGTGAGCAACAAGAGTGGTGAACGAGTCGAGTCAAACCAGGAGTGCACGAGGTACCAAACGCAGAGCAGGAGAGTAGTCAGAAAGCCAGGGTCAGTATGGAGCAGGATCAAATAGTCAGAAGCTGTAGCTGGGCCAGGAAGCCACACGAGAAGAATCACAAGCAAAGGAGGAACAGGAAAGGCAGGTATAAATAGACAGAGGGCGGGAGCTAGCTCCGTCTGGCCAGGCTGCGATAGGCTCTCCCACTCCTCAGCCTGCCATCCTGAGTGGTGGAAGCTGGAGTCAGTCTCAGAGACATAGACTCAGGTGCAGACTGATTACCTATGGGCGTATACACAGAAGTTGTGCCTGGCAGATCCTTTACAGTACCCCCCCCCTTTTTATGAGGGGCCACCGGACCCTTTCTAAGTGGACCTGGTTTATTGGGGAAACGAAGGTGGAACCTCCTGACCAATACCCCAGCGTGAACATCCCGGGCGGGTACCCAAGTCCTCTCCTCAGGCCCGTATCCTCGCCAATGGACCAGGTACTGGAGGGAGCCTTGGACCATCTTGCTGTCCACAATCTTGGCCACCTCGAATTCCACCCCCTCAGGGGTGAGAACGGGAACAGGAGGTTTCCTCGAGGGAGCCAAGGACGAGGAGCATCGTTTAAGGAGGGAGGCATGAAACACGTCGTGTATTCGAAAAGATGGGGGCAACTCCAGTCGGAAGGAGACAGGATTGAGGACTTCAATGACCTTATACGGCCCAATAAACCGGGGAGCAAACTTCTTGGACGGGACCTTAAGGCGCAAGTTCCTAGACGATAACCACACCAGATCCCCGACCATAAACAAGGGGTTAGCAGAACGTCTTCTATCAGCCTGAGTTTTTTGTACGCTCTGGGACGCCTCTAGGTTCTTCTGAACCTGGGCCCAGACTGTGCACAGTTCTCGATGAACGACCTCTACCTCGGGATTGTTGGAACTACCAGGTGAGACGGAGGAGAACCGTGGATTAAACCCAAAATTACAGAAAAAGGGTGAGACCCCTGACGAGTTACTGACCCGGTTATTAAGGGAAAATTCGGCAAGGGGAATGAATGAGACCAAATTATATTGACAGTCAGAGATAAAACACCTTAAATATTGTTCTAGAGATTGATTAGTCCTCTCAGTTTGACCATTAGTTTCAGGATGGAAGGCAGAGGAGAAGGACAGATTAATCTCCAACTTTTTACAGAAGGCTCTCCAAAACAATGAAACAAATTGTACCCCTCTGTCCGAAACAATATTGACAGGGACCCCATGGAGACGCAGGATGTGTTTGACAAACAAGGTAGCTAACGTCTTAGCATTGGGTAGTTTTTTGAGGGGCACAAAGTGGCACATCTTACTGAAGCGGTCTACTACAACACACACCACCGACTTGCCTTGAGATGGAGGCAAATCGGTGATAAAATCCATGGAGATATGGGTCCAAGGTCTCTGGGGAATGGGCAAAGAACGTAGTAAGCCCACTGGTAGGGACCTGGGAGTCTTGGACCTAGCACAAACCTCACAAGCGGCGACGTACGCCTTAACGTCTTTAGGCAACCCAGGCCACCAATAGTTTCTGGCAATGAGGTGTTTGGTACCCAGGAGGCCTGGATGACCAGATAGTGCGGAGTCATGATTTTCCTAAGTGCCCTTAGCCGGTATTGCAGGGGAACAAACAGCTTGTCCTCAGGAAGGTTCCCGGGAGCTGAACATTGATCAGCCGCAATTTCAGAGACTAAATCAGAATCAATAGAAGAAATGATTATACCAGGAGGCAAAATACAAGCAGGATCTTCCTCCGAAGGAGGGCTGGCCATGAAGCTACGCGACAGTGCATCGGCCTTAATATTTTTAGACCCAGCCCTATAAGTAACCAAAAAGTTGAATCTGGTAAAAAATAGCGCCCATCGAGCTTGTCTCGGGTTTAGCCTCCGGGCAGATTCTAGGAAAACCAGATTCTTGTGGTCGGTAAGGACCGTTACCTGGTGCCTAGCCCCCTCCAGGAAGTGGCGCCACTCTTCAAATGCCCATTTAATGGCTAAAAGTTTGCGGTTGCCAATATCGTAGTTACTCTCAGTGGGCGGAAACTTCCTGGAGAAGTAGGCACAGGGGCGGAGATGGGTGAGGGACCTGGTACCCTGGGACAAGACAGCCCCCACTCCCACCTCGGATGCGTCAACTTCCACGATAAATGGCTCCATTTGGTTGGGCTGAACCAGCACCGGGGCCGAGATAAAGCACTTCTTAATGACCTCAAAAGCCTGGACAGCCTCAGGTGGCCAGTGGAGGAGATCAGCACCTTTGCGAGTGAGATCCGTAAGAGGCTTAGCGATGACCGAGAAGTTAGCAATAAATCTCCTGTAATAATTAGTGAACCCCAAGAAACACTGTTACGCCTTAAGGGAGGCAGGTTGGACCCATTCCGCCACAGCCTGGACCTTGGCGGGGTCCATGCGGAATTCATGAGGAGTGAGGATTTGACCCAAAAATGGTATCTCCTGTACCCCAAACACACATTTTTCGGTTTTCGCAAACAGTTTGTTTTCCCGAAGGACCTGGAGCACCTTCCTGACATGCTCAATGAGGGAGGACCAGTCCTTGGAAAACACCAGTATGTCATCAAGGTACACTACAAGAAATACCCCCAGGTAATCTCTTAAAATCTCATTTATGAAATTCTGGAAGACCGCAGGAGCATTACACAACCCAAAGGGCATGACGAGGTATTCGAAATGACCTTCGGGCGTGTTAAACGCAGTCTTCCACTCATCCCCCTCTTTGATGCGGATAAGGTTATACGCCCCCCGTAGATCAAACTTAGAGAACCATTGGGCCCCCTGAACCTGATTAAAGAGATCAGGAATCAAAGGAAGGGGATACTGGTTCCTTACAGTGACCTTATTCAAGTTACGGTAGTCAATGCATGGCCTAAGACCACCATCCTTCTTCCCTACGAAGAAGAAGCCAGCACCTACCGGAGAAGTAGAGGGGCGAATGTAACCCTTGGCCAGGCATCCCTGGATATACTCTCTCATGGCTTCACGTTCGGGACAAGAAAGATTAAATATCCTACCCTTAGGGAGCTTAGCTCCTGGTACCAATTTGATAGCGCAATCGTATTCTCTATGAGGAGGTAACACTTCGGAGGCCTCCTTAGACAAAACATCAGCGAAGTCCTGAACAAACTCAGGTAGCGTGTTCACCTCCTCAGGGGGAGAAATATAATTAACAGAAAAACATGACGTCAAGCATTCATTACCCCATTTGGTAAGCTCCCCAGTATTCCACTCAAACGTGGGATTATGCAACTGCAACCAGGGAAGGCCTAAAACCAAATCGGACAATAATCCCTGCATCAACAGTACAGAGCACTGCTCCAAATGCATGGAGCCAACAAGGAGTTCAAAAACAGGGGTATGCTGTGTAAAATAACCATTAGCAAGAGGAGTGGAGTCGATACCCACTACCGGGACAGGTTTAGGCAAATCAATAAAAAGGCATAGCTAGAGACATGGCAAATTCCACAGACATGATATTAGTAGAAGACCCTGAATCCACGAAGGCACTGCCGGTAGCAGTCCTACCCCCAAAAGAGACCTGAAAGGGAAGCAAGATTTTATTACGTTTCATATTTACGGGAAATACCTGTGCGCCCAAGTGACCTCCCCGATGATCACTTAGGCGCGGAAGTTTTCCAGCTGCTTATTCTTACACATAGGGCAGGTGTTCACTTGATGCTTGTCATCCCCACAATAGAAGCAGAGACCATTCTTCCTGCGGAACTTGTTGGGGGGACACGGAGGCCCCGAGTTGCATAGGTACCTCCGAGTCTTCCATGGAAGAGCGAAGCAACGGGACCTCGGGAGGCATCATGGGGGAGTCAGAGGGGAAAACACAAAAACGTTCAAGTTGTCGTTCCCTGAGACGTCGGTCAAGTCGTACCGCTAAAGCCATAACCTGGTCTAGGGAGTCAGAAGAGGGATAGCTAACTAGCAGGTCTTTCAGGGCGTTCGACAGACCCAAACTAAACTGGCACCTTAAGGCAGGGTCATTCCACCGAGAAGCTACGCACCACTTCCTAAAGTCAGAACAATACTCCTCAACAGGTCTCTTACCCTGATGTAAGGTCACCAGCTGACTCTCAGCAAAGGCAGTCCTGTCAGTCTCGTCATAAATGAGTCCGAGAGCAGAAAAGAAATGATCAACGGAGGAAAGTTCAGGGGCGTCAGGAGCCAAGGAGAAGGCCCACTCTTGGGGCCCTTCCTGGAGCCGGGACATAATAATACCCACCCGCTGGCTCTCAGAACCTGAGGAGTGAGGCTTTAAACGAAAGTAGAGCCTACAACTCTCCCGAAAGGAGAGAAAAGTTCTCCGGTCCACTGAGAACCGGTCAGGCAACTTGAGGTGGGGTTCAAGAGGTGAGGGGCACTACCATGGTAGCGTCAGGCTGGTTGACCCTCTGAGCCAGGGCCTGGACCTGTATGGAGAGACCCTGCATTTTCTGGGCCAGGGTCTCAAGGGGGTCCATAGTAGTGTCAGGGACCAGGGTAGACTAGATAATGGGCTTGTGATTATGTAATGACGGGGGTAGGGAAACGGACAAGTAAGCCCTAATCTACCCGCCACTCTGTCCCTGCCTGCTTGCAACGACCCGCCCTAGGCGATGGGGTACAACTGGGCGGCGGTCCCTACGCTCAGTAAGTGCAAGAGACAAACAGACAAGGGAACACAAAGCAAAGGGAAATGGGGCAGTTGCCCACGGCAACACCGTGAGCAACAAGAGTGGTGAACGAGTCGAGTCAAACCAGGAGTGCACGAGGAACCAAACGCAGAGCAAGAGAGTAGTCAGAAAGCCAGGGTCAGTATGGAGCAGGATCAAATAGTCAGAAGCTGTAGCTGGGCCAGGAAACCACACGAGAAGAATCACAAGCAAAGGAGGAACAGGAAAGGCAGGTATAAATAGACAGAGGGCGGGAGCTAGCTCCGTCTGGCCAGGCTGCGATAGGCTCTCCCACTCCTAAGCCTGCCATCCTGAGTGGTGGAAGCTGGAGTCAGTCTCAGAGACATAGACTCAGGTGCAGACTGTTTACCTATGGGCGTATACACAGAAGTTGTGCCTGGCAGATCCTTTGCAATATATATATATATATATATATATATATATCTATATATATATATATATATATATATATATACACATATATATACATATATATGTATATATATATATATATATATATATATATATATATATATATATATATACATATACAGTGAAGGAAATAAGTATTTGGTCCCTTGCTGATTTTGTAAGTTTGCCCACTGTCAAAGTTATGAACAGTCTAGAATTTTTAGGCTAGGTTAATTTTACCAGTGAGAGATAGATAATATTTAAAAAAAAACAGAAAATCACATTGTCAAAATTATATATATTTATTTGCATTGTGCACAGAGAAATAAGTATTTGATCCCCTACCAACCATTAAGAGTTCAGCCTCCTCCAGACCAGTTACACGCTCCAAATCAACTTGGTGCCTGCATTAAAGACAGCTGTCTTAAATGGTCACCTGTATAAAAGACTCCTGTCCACAGACTCAATTAATCAGTCTGACTCTAACCTCTACAACATGGGCAAGACCAAAGAGCTTTCTAAGGATGTCAGGGACAAGATCATAGACCTGCACAAGGCTGGAATGGGCTACAAAACCATAAGTAAGACGCTGGTTGAGAAGGAGACAACTGTTGGTGCAATAGTAAGAAAATGGAAGACATACAAAATGACTGTCAATCGACATCGATCTGGGGCTCCATGCAAAATCTCACCTCTTGGGGTATCCTTGATCCTGAGGAAGGTGAGAGCTCAGCTGAAAACTACACGGGGGGAACTTGTTAATGATCTCAAGGCAGCTGGGACCACAGTCACCAAGAAAACCATTGGTAACACATTACGCCGTAATGGATTCAAATACTGCAGTGCCAGCAAGGTCCCCCTGCTCAAGAAGGCACATGTACAGGCCCGTCTGAAGTTTGCAAATGAACATCTGGATGATTCTGAGAGTGATTGGGAGAAGGTGCTATGGTCAAATGAGACTAAAATTTAGCTCTTTGGCATTAACTCAACTCGCCGTGTTTGGAAGAAGAGAAATGCTGCCTATGACCCAAAGAACACCGTCCCCACTGTCAAGCATGGAGGTGGAAACATTATGTTTTGGGAGTGTTTCTCTGCTAAGGGCACAGAACTACTTCACCGCATCAATGGGAGAATGGATGGAGCCATGCACCGTCAAATCCTGAGTGACAACCTCCTTCCCCCCACCAGGACATTAAAAATGGCTCGTGGCTGGGTCTTCCAGCACGACAATGACCCAAAACATACAGCCAAGGCAACAAAGGAGTGGCTCAAAAGAAGCACATTAAGGTCATGGAGTGGCCTAGCCAGTCTCCAGACCTTAATCCCATCGAAAACTTATGGAGGGAGCTGAAGATCCGAGTTGCCAAGCGACAGCCTTGAAATCTTAATGATTTACGGATGATCTGCAAAGAGGAGTGGGACAAAATGCCATCTAACATGTGTGCAAACCTCATCATCAACTACAAAAAACGTCTGACTGCTGTGCTTGCCAACAAGGGTTTTGCCACCAAGTATTAAGTCTTGTTTTTCAAAGGGATCAAATACTTATTTCTCTGTGCACAATGCAAATAAATATATATAATTTTGACTATGTGATTTTCTGGTTTTTTTTTAGGTAATCTATCTCTAACTGGTAAAATTAACCTAGCCTAAAAATTCTAGACTGTTCATGTCTTTGACAGTGGGCAAACTTACAAAATCAGCAAGGGATCAAATACTTATTTCCTTCACTGTATATATATATATATATAGGACCTGGACATCCTATCAGGCTTGAGAAAGGCTCCAGTGAACGGAGCTGAAACGTTGCACGGGCAATAAAAGTACCCACTTTTTTCACCCTTACTATTGGAGTTGCTGCTGATTTTTTGACATATATATATATATATATATATATATATATATATATATATATATATATATATATATATATATATATATATATATATTTATTTATATATGAGCAGTATAGTATTGTTTGAGCCACCGTACCACTTTAAGTGTTGTAACCAAATAAGCTAATGGGCCATTGTAATAATAGTTGTGTGTTCAGTAAAGATAATTGTCCAACGGTCATTTGGTCTGCGATTGTATTTGTTTTGATGGGGCGCTACTCGAGTAAGCCCAGTGTTACAGAACGACCATCTACGAGTAGTAGAATTTTTAATATGGCCCCATTACAATCCATGTCCATGATTGGAAGTATTTATAGTGATAGTCTAAGAGAAAATATTCTTGAGATTATTGTTTCCATATCCGCACTGAACACACAAGTCACACCTGAGCTGTTATTTGCAGATAAATGTTGTATAAACCATACAACCATATGCATTGTATATATTTTATTTTGACAATCTTGTGAGTCCACAAGTGAATACATTCTTTATTTAGTGTTTTACATTATGTTGAATTTAGGACATTCTCTACTAAAATATTTACCATAACTTTGGGTGTAGTTGACAAAGTATGATAAAATTATTAATTAATTATTACTCTCATCAGACAGTTGATTGTATATTGTCCATTTTTATAGTAAGTTTACACAGGTTGGATTTGCTGCGGAAAACAATGCAGTAAATCCGATTTAGATACTGTAAATCCACTCCAAATCGTGTTTGATTTGGTGCAGATTTTTGACCAGATTTGCCGCTGCAGAGAACATCAGGGGGGAATAGGGGATTAAAAAAAAAAGACCATACTCACCTACTCCTGTCATCCCAGGAGGCTGGCTGTACAGAGAAGAACCCAGGAGAGCAGTGAGGCATTGCTACTAGAGCGCCAGGGGGAGAAGTCTGTTTTGTTTTTATTTTAGAGTAAAAAAAAATCCTTTTTCTTGCTTGTTATTTTTCCTGCGACGTCTCAGCTTTTCTGCAGGGAAACTCCCGACACTGATCATTTGCTGCAGATTTTTCCTTTCTCATTGAACTCAATGGAGAAATCTGAAACAAATGCGCAACCATTATGCAGCATAAATTGACATGTTGCAGATTAAAAATTCTGCACCGCAGTTCAATTTCTGCACATACATTTTCTGCAGCATGTAGATTAGATTTGTTGAATCTCATCCACTTTGCTGCTACTGTAATACTCTGCAGATTTTCCGCCCACAAATCCAGAAGGAAAATCTGCAGCAATTTCATTACATGTAAACAGCATAAGTAACTATTGCGTTTTTAAAACAGTCTTGAAAAATAAATCGTAACTTGCCCTTTAATTATACTTTTATAGGTACAATTTTTTATTTTAAAGCAACTCGTCGGTAATCAAACAACGGACTGAACCATAGATGGGTGGATAAAATAAAAGAGCAGGTAAACTGCAGCAATATGCTTAAAAAAAAAAGAGAAGACAGCAGTGAGACGCAGAACTTTCACTTTTTCATGTTTTTAATTGTATGGCTGCCTTTCTATATCATATTTTTCATTTTGGTGACTCTTACCTGTTTTTGTAGTGGTACATTCCACTGTTTGTTGGCAGAGTTGGGCTCAGTTGCTATGACAACTGTTATGCTGCAGCACTGGTCAGTTCAACTGCCACCCTACAGACCGCTTGAAGACCATTGCAAGACCAGTGCTGTGGCCCCACGAATTGTATGGAGATGATGCTGTTTCTCACTCTACCCTGTTTCTGGACTGTAAGGTGAATACAGATGCCACCCAGACACCAGCATGTCTACTAAAAGTGTTGGTACAGAGGTAAGTGCCCTCATTTCACTACTAAATATTCCAGACCCCGTCATCCAGTGTAAAAGTGGCCAAGCATGGGAAGTCACCCTCCATTAATGTCTATGGGAGAAACGGCAACAGCTGAGCATGCTCCATCCTAGGGACCAGTGGGGTCCCATTGGTCAGACTCCCACCAATGAAACACATATCAAATTAATCTCCCTTAAATGTCCTTCACAGGAAAAGAAAACATTTATAAGGTCTCATGTGATTCCCTATAGCTCATATTTTGTATGTCTTTTTTCAGAAATAAAAACAAAACCTTTTTTTTTTTAAACATGTTTTTTATCACCCTCATTGCTCTACTTTCATTTTCATATAAAAACAGAAATGTTATGGTTATAATGCCGGTCACTGACTGCTCATCTTCAATAGGGAAAGACCACCGCAGAACCGCCAGAGATAAAATTCGGAGATCATTTATAATTAGAGGGAGCAAAGTGAGTAATGATTTATACAGGATCACTGAGATTTATTAAGACTAGTGCAAGGGAAATGTGAAGCAGTTGCCCATGGCAACCAATCAAAATTCCAGCTGCCATTTCTCAGTGGCTCTTTATAAAATGAAAGCAATGACCTCATTGGTTACTATGGACAACTGCTCCACTTTACATTGCCCAGTGAGCTTGTATAAATCTGTATTCAGTTTGCTCCCTCTTGTGACATCCTTGTGTTGCAACTTTATTTATTTTTATTAAATGTATGTTTTAGCTGTTATTTTATATTGACTTTTATTAAAAAAAGGTTCTATAATTTTTCAGATGCGGCCTTCATATATCCTCTATACTTAGAAGCTGCATCATTCACTAACACCCAAATCTGTCACTCAGCTGAAATGATGGCTCAGCTAAGAGCGGGTGTTGATCACATCTAAGTTGTTAGAGACACACAGGACCCACTCTCAGCCAAACCGTCAGTTCAGCTGAGTGATGGATATGGCTGAGAGCGAACAAAGCAGCATAAGTAGCGAGACTTGAAGAAATGGATAATAGTCCCGTATATCAGAGAACCCACATAGTGGTGCTAGATAGCAGAAAGCCACCAACTTTGTAATCTCCACAAAAAGGAACAATGTTCTTGCACCTGATTGAGCCCTCTAGACCTCTGGGCCCTATTGCAGCTGCTATGGCTGTTACGGCTATAGTTACACCAATGTATGAACCTCAGCGCCATGAATCTGTGTGCAAATCATGAAATTAAGGTAGAATTAGGCCAGACAATGCTGTTAGGAAATGGCATGATATTTTCGTTTCACAGCATTTGAGCACCATGGCTGGCACTATGCATCGGCCCAGCTGGCCATTTTTTTTTTTTAAAGTAGCAGCAGGGCTGACACTGTTTATGGGGTTAACAGCCACTTTTTATGTGGCAGCTGGTAGGCAATGTGGTAGACAATGTATACCATGGTAATGCAACTGGGTTACTATGGCATCTAAAACATTTATTTTTTTGTGCCCTGCTAGAGCCGAGACTTTCATTTGCTGAAGAGTAAAGTCGTAGCTGTAAGAACACTTCACAATGGTCTAGCCCTGACAAAAATGAAAAGTAAAGCGAACCACCTCAGCCGTAAGTCACTGGATTTAAAGGAGTTGTCCGTATGCATTTTTTTATACTAACGACCTATCCACAAGATTGGTTATCAGCATATGATCGGCGGGGGCCCAACACCCAGACCCCACAACGATCAGCTGTTTTGGCTGCCTCTGGAAGTTATGCAGTGGTCAGTGCCAGAAGCAGATGGCTTCATTCACAGGATAACGGCCATGCTGCAGAACTGCAGCTCTGCTCTTATTCAAGTGAATAGGAGCAGAGCTGCAGTACTATAGCACAGCTGCAATACAGTGTACAAGCCATCTGCTTCCAACACCGGAAACTGCATAACATCCGATGCCTGGTTCGGGGTCTGGGTGTCGGTCCCCCACCCATCACATACTGATAACCTATCTTGTGGATAGGTCATCAGTATGGAAAACCGTCCCATGCCCAGACAGCCCCTTTAATGTTTTTATATTTATTGTTTTACTGTGCCTTTCCCTTCACATGATCAATATTATAATCATTATGATATGCCTGGTCTGCATTGTGATGATGCCCTTTATATCTCTTTATTTGGCCAGTCTATGGTATAATTGGAAATGGCCAGTCCATTTGTATATAATCTAGAAATGTAATTTAGTAAAACATCAATGGAAAAACCTTTTTATGTAAATGTACTGTAGCGTAAAACTGAAAAGTAGAAATCATTTATAACTGCGATCCTCAACTGCATGTAAGAGAGAAGAACATCAGCCAACACAAGTTCATTAAAGGATTGTCCCATCAGAGACGAGAAAGGAGGAAGGGAAATGTAATATTACATAGTGACAAGTCAAATGAATGGCTATTTATGTTATATATAGACGACTCCAGTCCTCCAGAACAGGAACCGCTTTAACATATTGTCTCTCCATTTTGGCTCATAGACTGGGGGTTCCTGAGCGTCTAATCACCTTCTATATCTTCTTCATATACATGTCTTCATAAGACATCCCCTTTAAACAACACGTCCAGTATAGAAAACCTATATGTAGACATATCAGAGGTTTTCATCACTGGGGTGTAGTCTCTGATACCTCCCACCATTCCCTAGAAAGAAGATGCTTGTAGCTCATTGGTATCTCAGTAGACTATCTATTTACAGAGGCAGAATTTTAATACATTGTATATTACTTATCACTTTAGGTGCTGACACTTTTTAACATTTATTTAGCATTAGTACAGAACCACTTCAACTAATACTGCCATTCAGTAACCAAGCAGCAGTGTCCTAGTCACTTACTAGGACTGAATTTTGTAACACCTCAACTCAGAAATCAAATAATATCACCATCCCATGCCAAAATGATACTGCTATAGAAGGCCAAAAATGGGCACTTTATAGTAAGGCCTTACATTTCTAGAGTAAAACCAACTCAAAATGCCCAAATAAAGCCACAAGGAAGTGCTGTAATACCGCCCAGCTAAATGAATTTTGTAATAATATAAATTAAAGTTACTTTGTAATATACATCGTATTGAAATTTTGCTCCATATAGCAGCTACAAAAAGAACAGAATAACCTTAAAGGAACAGTGTCATCACAAATAAATTTTTTATATGTTAAAGATGTTAGTGCTTTAATAAAAACGTTTATATTCATTTGTGTGTTTGTGTTTTACTGTTTCTTATTTTTACACTTTTTCTTCCCTATGGGGGCTGCCATTTTTTGTTCCATTTCTGTGTGTGTCGATTAACGACACACACAGACATGGAATACGGCAGCCACAGTCCCATAGGGACTGCGAACGGCTCCCGTCCCATTGACTGCCGTGTACGGCGTCTGTGTGGGAACTGCGCATGCGCCGCTCCCACACAGTCCTATTCGAAATTGGCGCCGTCCGGCGCCATTTTCCTGTGGACCGGAAGTCGCGGCCGGACAGTAATATTACTACTTCCGGTCGCGGCTTCCGGACTTGTGCACATGGAACAGCGGCAGCAAAGGGAGTGGACGGGCCGGAGGGAGCCGCGGCGGCAGGAGCAGGTAAGAGATTTCAATGTATGTTAGTGTTTGTGTGTGTTTACTACTGTATGTAAACCTACTACACTGTGGGTTACCTCAAAAAATGGCGACACACAGTGTAGGAGGTTAAACCTTTCAAACCCCTCGTTTATCCCGGCACTAGCCAGGATAAAGGAGGGGGGGATGCTGAGAGCTCACTAGAGCGAGGGCTTTTAACCCAATGTTGCAATGCTGCAATTTTGGGAACTAGCTCCATCTAGTGACCAAAAATGGGTAGTATTATAAATTAGAAAAAATTTATAATATTTCCTGACTCGCGAAAAAAATAAAAAAAATTTGAACAATGTTTAATCACCCACACACTAAATGTTTAATTTTTTAAAAAAAAAACATGTTTTTCTGGCAACACATTCCCTTTAATCTACTTCCTTTGAGTTTTAAGTCAACAAATCCTTGTTCCCTCAATTATTCTGTGTTCGATGAAAAGTAAAAAAAAAACAACGTATCAGGATTGATTGATATTGCTACATCATGTCGTGAAGATGTACTTAGTGCCGGTGTGACTGCTAGGACTGCCGCCTGTGAAGAGAATAATGCTGTATCGGCACTGGTTGGATTGACGCTGCTCCTTCCGCTATGTCTGGCATCTCTTGATCAGTATTAGTTTAGGCGGTCAGACATTATATTTGTTGGCATGTCCTAGAGATATGCCAGTAATTATGATAGGTAAACAACCATTACATGTAACAATGTAGAGGTTACACTGTAATAATAATGTGGTCGTCCAACCCAATGACAATTTTTCCAAATAGCTTACATGTGTTTACAATAACAAAAGAAGTAATACTCACCTTACCAATACCCTGCCACTCCTGTTCCGACACTTTCATTGTCCCCCGCTGATATCTGTTTAGCTTTAGGCCTTATTCACACGAACGTGATAAACGTCCGTGTGTCGGCCGTTAAAACAATGGCCGTCACACGGACCTATATAATTCAATGTGGCCGTTCACACGTCAGTTGTTTAAACGGACCGTGATAAGGGTCCATGAGAAAATAGGACATGACCTATTTTTTCACACTTCACGCATCCCTCCATAGACTCTAAGGCATTATTCACACGAGCAATGCGCATCTCGGACGTGAAAAACTACAGTTCTGCGGTGCGGGATGCGATGTCACGCATCCCCCATAGATTAGAGCCTATGGAGGGATGCGTGAAGCGTGAAAAAATAGGACATGTCCTATTTTCTCACTGACCCTTCACATGGTCTGTTGAAACAACTGACGTGTGAACGGCCACATTGAATTATATAGGTCCGTGTGACGGCCGTTGTTTCAACGGCCGACACACGGACGTTTATCACATTCATGTGAATAAGGCCTAATCTATGGGGGATGCGTGACATCACGTCCCACAGCGCAGAGCACGGATGCACCTCGGACGTGAAAAACTACGCACACAGCGCTCGTGTCATTAATGTGTTGACAAGACATGTGGCTGCTGCAGACAATCACTGACTGCAAAGGTAAACCCAGTGGTGTGGACATATCACCACTACAGCCAGTAATTGACTACAGCGGTCACATGTCGTGTCGACACATCATTGCTGAGGTCAGAAGAACAGGGAGTAGCAGGCAACCAGGGACACGCTAGCATGGGAGAAAAGGGGATCAAAAAAATTTGGATTACTGTTTTTTTTATTATTGGTAAGGTGAGTATTATTATATTTTTTCAATTTTATTGGTAAGGTGAGTGTTGCTACATTTATTTTGTTATACCTATGCAAGTTGTTTGAATTTTTTTTTTTAGCCTGTTTCAATTATGGATTAACAGAATTACTGAGTTTTGATTCTAGGCTATTGCAAATTTACTGTTTGAAAAGACTTAATAATGACAACAATTCTGTTTGAGAAATGGATGATGGTTTATTTGTATATTTATGACATATATTAGGCGACAGGTATGCTATCAGGGATCTCCCATCCTCAAAATAAGTGCGGGTCCTACAGCTATTATCCACATCCATGAGACACATACTCTGGATATGCCATAAATATCTAAGATGAGAATATCCTTTTAAAGGACGAGTGTCGCGAAAATTTTTTTTTTTATATCAATTTGCTTTTAATGTTTTATTAAAAAATGTTTTATTTATTTGTGTGTTTGTGTTTTACTTTTTTTTATTTTGTAACTTTTTCTTGTCTATGGGTGCAGCCATTTTTTTTTCCATCTCTGTATGTGTCGATTAACGACACATACAGACATGGAATACGGCACATACAGCCCCATAGTGAATGCGAACAGGGCCCGTTCCATCCACTATGCTGTACGCCGTCTGTGTGGGAGCGGCGCATGCCACACAGTCCAAATTGAAGGTTTTCGGCCAAAAGATGTCCGGCGCCATTTTCTTGTGGACCGGAAGCCGCGGCCGGACAGTAAGATTACTACTTCCGGTCGCGGCTTCCGGACTTGTGCACTTGGAGCGGAGGGAGCAGACGGAGCGGACGGACCAGAGGGAGCGGCGGCGGCAGGAGCAGGTAAGTTAGGTCTGTGTATGCAGGTGTTTTAGTGCGTGATTACTACTGTATGTAAACCTACTACACTGTGTGTTAGCTCAAAAAATGGCGACACACAGTGTAGGAGGTTTGACCGTTCAATCCCCTCCTTTCTCCTGGCACTAGCCAGGATAAAAGAGGGGGGATTCTGTGAGCTCACTAGAGCGAGTGAGTATTCTCAAATTTTGCAGCATAAAGCAATGTGGTTGCTTTACCACATGCCAATGCTTCAATTTTGGGAATTGCTCCATCTAGTGACCAGCACTGGGAAATGTTATAAATTAGAATCTAATTTATAATATTTCCTGACTCGTGAAAAAAATTAAAAAAATTAGAACAATGTTTAATCACTTATACACTAACTAGCGCTTCATGTGGTACAAGTTGGTGTGGTCTCTCAGGAAGGGCCATGAGGCAAGAGCAGGCCAGGAGGGAAGAGGAGACCCTTAGTGGAGCCAGGGAGCAGGAACAAGAGCGAGAACTTTGAGACTGTTTGTCCTTTTAAACCCCCACCCCCCGTGCACATCTGTGTGACCTCACAGGCTCATGCACGTGAAAGGGAGGGAGCCTGGGCCTCATGCAATTCCATTATCTAGTAGGGGGATGGAAGGGCAGTTGGAACTTCCTGCTTCCTGGATTAGTTCATTGTTTGTTTTACATCCAGGGTGTCTGATTAGATGATACCTTTCTGGAGTGACAAATACATATATATATATATATCTATACTACATGTACATAGATATAAATATATAAAACAATTCCCTTTACAGATATCTTCTTTTTTCAAAATACCATGTAGCTGTCGTGGTATGGCACCATTTGCTGGTTAGGAAGTCATATGAGTTTATTTTATGTGATGGTGTTCAGTAAGTTTCTTTTAGTCTTTCAATCCAGTGAATCAACAGTTACTTGGTTTTAGTAAATTTGTGACCAGACTACTTCTGAGTACCACTGTACTATGGGAACGTTACTATTTTCTACTATTTTCTACTATTTACAATAAGTGGCACGAAACATTTGTAAAGACACCAATTGTGGAGATGGAGAGGCAAGGCTGAAGGGGAGGAGGAGGCCTTTATTTGAACATAACAATACTTGTGTTGTTATGTTCAAAAGTCTTATTAAGGGCCTGTTCACATCACCGTTCATTTCCGTTCCGGGGTTCCGTCAGAGGGTTCCGTCGGGTGAACCCCGCAACGGAAAGTGAAACGGAAGCTGTGCTGTCAGTTTCACTTTCCGTTGCGGGGTTCACCCGACGGAACCCTCCGATGGAACCCCGGCACGGAAATGAACGGTGATGTGAATAGGCCCTAACAAAGGTTTTTGATAGCTCGCTATCTTTTTGTCCAAATTCTTTAATTACCCACTATCTAAATAATATAATAGAAAAAGCATTATTTACTCACCTAATATTCCAAGAGCTGTTTTACAAATGTTTGGAGACTCATATGTATATTGTACTAAAAGCCAATTCCTGTAGTGGTGCCATGGGTTTAGAGATAAAGAGCAAGGACTGAAGCAGATAAGTAGAGCTTTTGTGTGATGATAAATTGTGTAGATTTAGGATATCCAGGGCTTTTTTGTTTTCCAATGTGTAGCTATCATCTGTGTTACTAGAGAATCGATACATTTTCTACCTATAGAGTTATGAAATAGTTAATGATGGTGTTCATTATGTTATTTTAGTCTTTGAAGCCAGTGACTCCATAGGGACTTGTTTTTTGATTAAATTTGCCACCAGTCTCTACTTATTTGTCCCAGAGTAGTATGTGATATCTCATAGGCAGGGATTTGAAACTATTTTTATAAGAATTCTGGACTGACTGGTTTCCTGGATGATGAGGTCTTAGGCTATGGGAACTTTACTGTCTGCTGATTTTTATAATAAGTAACGCAAAGAATTGGTAAAGACACCAATTTTGGAGATGGAGAGGAAAGGCTGAAGGGGAGGAGGAGGCCTTTATTTGAAGATAACAATTCTTGTGTTGTTATGTTCAAAAGTCTTATCTAGTAAGTTTCCCATAGCTCGCTATCTTTTTTTCCAATTTCTTCATGTACCCACTATCTGACAAATATAATAGAAGTAGCATAATTTACCCACCTAATATTCCAAGAGCTGTTTTACAAATGGTTGGAGACTCATATGTATATTGGGCTTAAAGCCAATGCCTGTAGTGGTGCCATAGGTTTTGATAAAGAACCAGGACTGAAGCAGATTTTGAGAGCTTTTGTGTGATGATAAATTGTGTAGACTTAGGATATCCAGACCTTGTATGTTTTCCAATGCATAGCTATCATGTGTTGCACTATAGAATCAATACATTTTGTAAAAAAAAAGTGCTTGTAAAGGGGTATACACTTCGGGGTGAATTTATTCTGTGTTTTCCTGTTTATTGTAAAAAAGTTGGGATTTTTTGGTATAGTTTTCAATTTTGTTTTATACTTGCACACATTTCATGTTAAAGTTGTACTCTCATTTGATTTTGATTGGCTGTGTATAATCATGGAGATTTTATCTAGATTATTTTACTATATTTTATATGTTATTCTGTTACATTGAAGTTAGATGTACCTCAAATCATTATAGTTACATTGGTAATATGGTGAGATTGCTATCATATCACTGTGTCATTTCCATTATGTTCATCTAATTTCCAATGGAGATGTCTGGTCAGAAGTGGTTTGTTTGGTTCAGTTGCTGGGCCCTCCTTGGATATTGGTGCTTCATGTGAAGTGGAATAACTTAGGGTAGGTCCCTTTAGCTGGATTTGGTCAGGGCAATAAAGAGAGATGTAATGCTTATGTTATTGCTCCTCTCTCTCAAGGTAAAATTGTGTGGTCTGAGATGGTATCATGTTTGTTTTGGAGAAATACCACAGACCAATAACCTTGAAAGGTATTGGGAATAAAGAGGTCTGCTTTTTTCAAAATTCTGTGTAGGTGTCATAGTATGGCGCCATTTGCTGGTTAGGAAGTCATCTGATTTGATTTTACTGATGGTGTTCACTGTGTTTTTTTAGTCTTTGAAACCAGTGACTCCACAGGGACTTGGTTTCGGTAAATTTGTCACCAGTCTCTACTTCGGTGTACCAGAGTAGTATGTGATATCTGATAGCCAGGGGTTTGAAACTATTTTTTTAAGAATTCTGTACTGACTGGATTTCCGGATTATGAGGTCCTAGGCTATAGGAACTTTAGTATTTGCTGCTATTTACAATAAGTGACACATAAGATTGGTAAAGACACCAATTTTGGAGATGGAGAGGCAAGGCTAAAGGGGAGGAGGAGGCCTTTATTTGAAGATAACAATTCTTGTGTTGTTATGTTCAAAAGTCTTATCTAGTAAGTTTCCCATAGGAAGGTATTGGGAATAGAGACATTTTTTTTTTTTCAAAATTCCATGTAGGTGTCGTGGTATGGCACCATTTGCTTGTTAGGAAGTCATATGAGTTTATTTTACATGATGGTGTTCATTATGTTATTTTAGTCTTTGAAGCCAGTGACTCTATAGGGACTTGTTTTTTGATTACATTTGCCACCAGTCTCTACTTATTTGTCCCAGAGTAGTATGTGATATCTCATAGGCAGGGATTTGAAACTATTTTTTTAAGAATTCTGGACTGACTGGTTTCCTGGATGATGAGGTCTTAGGCTATGGGAACTTTACTGTCTGCTGATTTTTATAATAAGTAACGCAAAGAATTGGTAAAGACACCAATTTTGGAGATGGAGAGGAAAGGCTGAAGGGGAGGAGGAGGCCTTTATTTGAAGATAGCAATTCTTGTGTTGTTATGTTCAAAAGTCTTATCTAGTAAGTTTCCCATAGCTCGCTATCTTTTTTTCTAAATTCTTCATGTACCCACTATCTGACAAATATAATAGAAGTTGCATTATTTACTCACCTAATATACCAAGAGCTGTTTTACAAATGGTTGGAGACTCATATGTATATTGGGCTTAAAGCCAATGCCTGTAGTGGTGCCATATGTTTCGATAAAGAACCAGGACTGAAGCAGATTTTGAGAGCTTTTGTGTGATGATAAATTGTGTAGACTTTGGATATCCAGACCTTGTACGTTTTCCAATGCGTAGCTATCATGTGTTGTACTATAGAATCAATACATTTTGTAAAAAAAAAGTGCTTGTAAAGGGGTATACACTTCTGGGTGAATTAATTCTGTGTTTTCCTGTTTATTGTAAAAAAGTTGGACATTTTTTGGTATAGTTTTCAATTTTGTTTTATACTTGCACACATTTCATGTTAATGTTGTACTCTCATTTGATTTTGATTGGCTGTGTATAATCATGGAGATTTTATCTAGATTCTTTTACTATATTTTATATGTTATTCTGTTACATTGAAGTTAGATGTACCTCAAATCATTATAGTTACATTGGTAATATGGTGAGATTGCTATCATATCACTGTGTCATTTCCATTATGTTCATCTAATTTCCAATGGAGATGTCTGGTCAGAAGTGGTTTGTTTGGTTCATTTGCTGGGCCCTCCTTGGATATTGGTGCTTCATGTGAAGTGGAATTACTTAGGGTAGGTCCCTTTTGCTGGATTTGGTCAGGGCAATAAAGAGAGATGTAATGCTTATGTTATTGCTCCTCTCTCTCAAGGTAAAATTGTGTGGTCTGAGATGGTATCATGTTTGTTTTGGAGAAATACCACAGACCAATAACCTTGAAAGGTATTGGGAATAAAGAGGTCTGCTTTTTTCAAAATTCTGTGTAGGTGTCATAGTATGGCGCCATTTGCTGGTTAGGAAGTCATCTGATTTTATTTTAGTGATGGTGTTCACTGTTTTTTTTTTTAGTCTTTGAAACCAGTGACTCCACAGGGACTTGGTTTTGGTAAATTTGTCACCAGTCTCTACTTCTGTGTACCAGAGTAGTATGTGATATCTGATAGCCAGGGGTTTGAAACTATTTTTTTAAGAATTCTGTACTGACTGGATTTCCGGATTATGAGGTCCTAGGCTATAGGAACTTTAGTATTTGCTGCTATTTACAATAAGTGACACATAAGATTGGTAAAGACACCAATTTTGGAGATGGAGAGGCAAGGCTGAAGGGGAGGAGGAGGCCTTTATTTGAACATAACAATTCTTGTGTTGTTATGTTCAAAAGTCTTATCTAGTAAGTTTCCCATAGGAAGGTATTGGGAATAGAGACATATTTTTTTTTCAAAATTCCATGTAGGTGTCGTGGTATGGCACCATTTGCTTGTTAGGAAGTCATATGAGTTTATTTTACATGATGGTGTTCATTATGTTATTTTAGTCTTTGAAGCCAGTGACTCTATAGGGACTTGTTTTTTGATTACATTTGCCACCAGTCTCTACTTATTTGTCCCAGAGTAGTATGTGATATCTCATAGGCAGGGATTGGAAACTATTTTTTTAAGAATTCTGGACTGACTGGTTTCCTGGATGATGAGGTCTTAGGCTATGGGAACTTTACTGTCTGCTGATTTTTATAATAAGTAACGCAAAGAATTGGTAAAGACACCAATTTTGGAGATGGAGAGGAAAGGCTGAAGGGGAGGAGGAGGCCTTTATTTGAAGATAGCAATTCTTGTGTTGTTATGTTCAAAAGTCTTATCTAGTAAGTTTCCCATAGCTCGCTATCTTTTTTTCTAAATTCTTCATGTACCCACTATCTGACAAATATAATAGAAGTTGCATTATTTACTCACCTAATATACCAAGAGCTGTTTTACAAATGGTTGGAGACTCATATGTATATTGGGCTTAAAGCCAATGCCTGTAGTGGTGCCATAGGTTTAGATAAAGAACCAGGACTGAAGCAGATTTTGAGAGCTTTTGTGTGATGATAAATTGTGTAGACTTTGGATATCCAGACCTTGTACGTTTTCCAATGCGTAGCTATCATGTGTTGTACTATAGAATCAATACATTTTGTAAAAAAAAAGTGCTTGTAAAGGGGTATACACTTCTGGGTGAATTAATTCTGTGTTTTCCTGTTTATTGTAAAAAAGTTGGACATTTTTTGGTATAGTTTTCAATTTTGTTTTATACTTGCACACATTTCATGTTAATGTTGTACTCTCATTTGATTTTGATTGGCTGTGTATAATCATGGAGATTTTATCTAGATTCTTTTACTATATTTTATATGTTATTCTGTTACATTGAAGTTAGATGTACCTCAAATCATTATAGTTACATTGGTAATATGGTGAGATTGCTATCATATCACTGTGTCATTTCCATTATGTTCATATAATTTCCAATGGAGATGTCTGGTCAGAAGTGGTTTGTTTGGTTCAGTTGCTGGGCCCTCCTTGGATATTGGTGCTTCATGTGAAGTGGAATTACTTAGGGTAGGTCCCTTTTGCTGGATTTGGTCAGGGCAATAAAGAGAGATGTAATGCTTATGTTATTGCTCCTCTCTCTCAAGGTAAAATTGTGTGGTCTGAGATGGTATCATGTTTGTTTTGGAGAAATACCACAGACCAATAACCTTAAAATGTATTGGGAATAAAGAGGTCTGCTTTTTTCAAAATTCTGTGTAGGTGTCATAGTATGGCGCCATTTGCTGGTTAGGAAGTCATCTGATTTGATTTTAGTGATGGTGTTCACTGTTTTTTTTTTTAGTCTTTGAAACCAGTGACTCCACAGGGACTTGGTTTTGGTAAATTTGTCACCAGTCTCTACTTCTGTGTACCAGAGTAGTATGTGATATCTGATAGCCAGGGGTTTGAAACTATTTTTTTAAGAATTCTGTACTGACTGGATTTCCGGATTATGAGGTCCTAGGCTATAGGAACTTTAGTATTTGCTGCTATTTACAATAAGTGACACATGAGATTGGTAAATACACCAATTTTGGAGATGGAGAGGCAAGGCTGAAGGGGAGGTGGAGGCCTTTATTTGAAGATAACAATTCTTGTGTTGTTATGTTCAAAAGTCTTATCTAGTAAGTTTCCCATAGGAAGGTATTGGGAATAGAGACATATTTTTTTTTCAAAATTCCATGTAGGTGTCGTGGTATGGCACCATTTGCTTGTTAGGAAGTCATATGAGTTTATTTTACATGATGGTGTTCATTATGTTATTTTAGTCTTTGAAGCCAGTGACTCTATAGGGACTTGTTTTTTGATTAAATTTGCCACCAGTCTCTACTTATTTGTCCCAGAGTAGTATGTGATATCTCATAGGCAGGGATTTGAAACTATTTTTTTAAGAATTCTGGACTGACTGGTTTCCTGGATGATGAGGTCTTAGGCTATGGGAACTTTACTGTCTGCTGATTTTTATAATAAGTAACGCAAAGAATTGGTAAAGACACCAATTTTGGAGATGGAGAGGAAAGGCTGAAGGGGAGGAGGAGGCCTTTATTTGAAGATAGCAATTCTTGTGTTGTTATGTTCAAAAGTCTTATCTAGTAAGTTTCCCATAGCTCGCTATCTTTTTTTCTAAATTCTTCATGTACCCACTATCTGACAAATATAATAGAAGTAGCATTATTTACTCACCTAATATACCAAGAGCTGTTTTACAAATGGTTGGAGACTCATATGTATATTGGGCTTAAAGCCAATGCCTGTAGTGGTGCCATATGTTTCGATAAAGAACCAGGACTGAAGCAGATTTTGAGAGCTTTTGTGTGATGATAAATTGTGTAGACTTTGGATATCCAGACCTTGTACGTTTTCCAATGCGTAGCTATCATGTGTTGTACTATAGAATCAATACATTTTGTAAAAAAAAAAGTGCTTGTAAAGGGGTATACACTTCTGGGTGAATTAATTCTGTGTTTTCCTGTTTATTGTAAAAAAGTTGGACATTTTTTGGTATAGTTTTCAATTTTGTTTTATACTTGCACACATTTCATGTTAATGTTGTACTCTCATTTGATTTTGATTGGCTGTGTATAATCATGGAGATTTTATCTAGATTCTTTTACTATATTTGATATGTTATTCTGTTACATTGAAGTTAGATGTACCTCAAATCATTATAGTTACATTGGTAATATGGTGAGATTGCTATCATATCACTGTGTCATTTCCATTATGTTCATCTAATTTCCAATGGAGATGTCTGGTCAGAAGTGGTTTGTTTGGTTCAGTTGCTGGGCCCTCCTTGGATATTGGTGCTTCATGTGAAGTGGAATAACTTAGGGTAGGTCCCTTTAGCTGGATTTGGTCAGGGCAATAAAGAGAGATGTAATGCTTATGTTATTGCTCCTCTCTCTCTCAAGGTAAAAATGTGTGGTCTGAGATGGTATCATGTTTGTTTTGGAGAAATACCACAGACCAATAACCTTGAAAGGTATTGGGAATAAACAGGTCTGCTTTTTTCAAAATTCTGTGTAGGTGTCATAGTATGGCGCCATTTGCTGGTTAGGAAGTCACCTGATTTGATTTTAGTGATGGTGTTCACTGTGTTTTTTTAGTCTTTGAAACCAGTGACTCCACAGGGACTTGGTTTTGGTAAATTTGTCACCAGTCTCTACTTCTGTGTACCAGAGTAGTATGTGATATCTGATAGCCAGGGGTTTGAAACTATTTTTTTAAGAATTCTGTACTGACTGGATTTCCGCATTATGAGGTCCTAGGCTATAGGAACTTTAGTATTTGCTGCTATTTACAATAAGTGACACATAAGATTGGTAAAGACACCAATTTTGGAGATGGAGAGGAAAGGCTGAAGGGGAGGAGGAGGCCTTTATTTGAAGATAACAATTCTTGTGTTGTTATGTTCAAAAGTCTTATCTAGTAAGTTTCCCATAGGAAGGAATTGGGAATAGAGACATATTTATTTTTTAGAATTCCATGTAGGTGTCGTGGTATGGCACCATTTGCTTGTTAGGAAGTCATATGAGTTTATTTTACATGATGGTGTTCATTATGTTATTTTAGTCTTTGAAGCCAGTGACTCCATAGGGACTTGTTTTTTGATTAAATTTGCCACGAGTCTCTACTTATTTGTCCCAGAGTAGTATGTGATATCTCATAGGCAGGGATTTGAAACTATTTTTTTTAAGAATTCTGGACTGACTGGTTTCCTGGATGATGAGGTCTTAGGCTATGGGAACTTTACTGTCTGCTGATTTTTATAATAAGTAACGCAAAGAATTGGTAAAGACACCAATTTTGGAGATGGAGAGGAAAGGCTGAAGGGGAGGAGGAGGCCTTTATTTGAAGATAAAAATTCTTGTGTTGTTATGTTCAAAAGTCTTATCTAGTAAGTTTCCCATAGCTCGCTGTCTTTTTTTCCAAATTCTTCATGTACCCACTATCTGACAAATATAATAGAAGTAGCATTATTTACTCACCTAATATACCAAGAGCTGTTTTACAAATGGTTGGAGACTCATATGTATATTGGGCTTAAAGCCAATGCCTGTAGTGGTGCCATATGTTTAGATAAAGAACCAGGACTGAAGCAGATTTAGAGAGCTTTTATGTGATGATAAATTGTGTAGACTTAGGATATCCAGACCTTGTACGTTTTCCAATGCATAGCCATCATGTGTTGTACTATAGAATCAATACATTTTGTAAAAAAAAAAGTGCTTGTAAAGGGGTATACACTTCTGGGTGAATTAATTCTGTGTTTTCCTGTTTACTGTAAAAAAGTTGGGATTTTTTTGGTATAGTTTTCAATTTTGTTTTATACTTGCACACATTTCATGTTAATGTTGTACTCTCATTTGATTTTGATTGGCTGTGTATAATCATGGAGATTTTATCTAGATTATTTTACTATATTTTATATGTTATTCTGTTACATTGAAGTTAGATGTACCTCAAATCATTATAGTTACATTGGTAATATGGTGAGATTGCTATCATATCACTGTGTCATTTCCATTATGTTCATCTAATTTCCAATGGAGATGTCTGGTCAGAAGTGGTTTGTTTGGTTCAGTTGCTGGGCCCTCCTTGGATATTGGTGCTTCATGTGAAGTGGAATAACTTAGGGTAGGTCCCTTTAGCTGGATTTGGTCAGGGCAATAAAGAGAGATGTAATGCTTATGTTATTGCTCCTCTCTCTCTCAAGGTAAAATTGTGTGGTCTGAGATGGTATCATGTTTGTTTTGGAGAAATACCACAGACCAATAACCTTGAAAGGAATTGGGAATAAAGAGGTCTGCTTTTTTCAAAATTCTGTGTAGGTGTCATAGTATGGCGCCATTTGCTGGTTAGGAAGTCACCTGATTTGATTTTAGTGATGGTGTTCACTGTGTTTTTTTAGTCTTTGAAACCAGTGACTCCACAGGGACTTGGTTTTGGTAAATTTGTCACCAGTCTCTACTTCTGTGTACCAGAGTAGTATGTGATATCTGATAGCCAGGGGTTTGAAACTATTTTTTTAAGAATTCTGTACTGACTGGATTTCCGCATTATGAGGTCCTAGGCTATAGGAACTTTAGTATTTGCTGCTATTTACAATAAGTGACACATAAGATTGGTAAAGACACCAATTTTGTAGATGGAGAGGAAAGGCTGAAGGGGAGGAGGAGGCCTTTATTTGAAGATAACAATTCTTGTGTTATGTTCAAAAGTCTTATCTAGTAAGTTTCCCATAGGAAGGTATTGGGAATAGAGACATATTTTTTTTTCAAAATTCCATGTAGGTGTCGTGGTATGGCACCATTTGCTTGTTAGGAAGTCATATGAGTTTATTTTACATGATGGTGTTCATTATGTTATTTTAGTCTTTGAAGCCAGTGACTCCATAGGGACTTGTTTTTTGATTAAATTTGCCACCAGTCTCTACTTATTTGTCCCAGAGTAGTATGTGATATCTCATAGGCAGGGATTTGAAACTATTTTTTTAAGAATTCTGGACTGACTGGTTTCCTGGATGATGAGGTCTTAGGCTATGGGAACTTTACTGTCTGCTGATTTTTATAATATGTAACGCAAAGAATTGGTAAAGACACCAATTTTGGAGATGGAGAGGAAAGGCTGAAGGGGAGGAGGAGGCCTTTATTTGAAGATAACAATTCTTGTTTTGTTATGTTCAAAAGTCTTATCTAGTAAGTTTCCCATAGCTCGCTATCTTTTTTTCCAAATTCTTCATGTACCCACTATCTGACAAATATAATAGAAGTAGCATTATTTACTCACCTAATATACCAAGGGCTGTTTTACAAATGGTTGGAGACTCATATGTATATTGGGCTTAAAGCCAATGCCTGTAGTGGTGCCATATGTTTAGATAAAGAACCAGGACTGAAGCAGATTTAGAGAGCTTTTATGTGATGATAAATTGTGTAGACTTAGGATATCCAGACCTTGTACGTTTTCCAATGCATAGCCATCATGTGTTGTACTATAGAATCAATACATTTTGTAAAAAAAAAAGTGCTTGTAAAGGGGTATACACTTCTGGGTGAATTAATTCTGTGTTTTCCTGTTTACTGTAAAAAAGTTGGGATTTTTTGGTATAGTTTTCAATTTTGTTTTATACTTGCACACATTTCATGTTAATGTTGTACTCTCATTTGATTTTGATTGGCTGTGTATAATCATGGAGATTTTATCTAGATTATTTTACTATATTTTATATGTTATTCTGTTACATTGAAGTTAGATGTACCTCAAATCATTATAGTTACATTGGTAATATGGTGAGATTGCTATCATATCACTGTGTCATTTCCATTATGTTCATCTAATTTCCAATGGAGATGTCTGGTCAGAAGTGGTTTGTTTGGTTCAGTTGCTGGGCCCTCCTTGGATATTGGTGCTTCATGTGAAGTGGAATAACTTAGGGTAGGTCCCTTTAGCTGGATTTGGTCAGGGCAATAAAGAGAGATGTAATGCTTATGTTATTGCTCCTCTCTCTCTCTCAAGGTAAAATTGTGTGGTCTGAGATGGTATCATGTTTGTTTTGGAGAAATAACACAGACCAATAACCTTGAAAGGAATTGGGAATAAAGAGGTCTGCTTTTTTCAAAATTCTGTGTAGGTGTCATAGTATGGCGCCATTTGCTGGTTAGGAAGTCACCTGATTTGATTTTAGTGATGGTGTTCACTGTGTTTTTTTAGTCTTTGAAACCAGTGACTCCACAGGGACTTGGTTTTGGTAAATTTGTCACCAGTCTCTACTTCTGTGTACCAGAGTAGTATGTGATAGCTGATAGCCAGGGGTTTGAAACTATTTTTTTAAGAATTCTGTACTGACTGGATTTCCGCATTATGAGGTCCTAGGCTATAGGAACTTTAGTATTTGCTGCTATTTACAATAAGTGACACATAAGATTGGTAAAGACACCGATTTTGTAGATGGAGAGGAAAGGCTGAAGGGGAGGAGGAGGCCTTTATTTGAAGATAACAATTCTTGTGTTATGTTCAAAAGTCTTATCTAGTAAGTTTCCCATAGGAAGGTATTGGGAATAGAGACATATTTTTTTTTTCAAAATTCCATGTAGGTGTCGTGGTATGGCACCATTTGCTTGTTAGGAAGTCATATGAGTTTATTTTACATGATGGTGTTCATTATGTTATTTTAGTCTTTGAAGCCAGTGACTCCATAGGGACTTGTTTTTTGATTAAATTTGCCACCAGTCTCTACTTATTTGTCCCAGAGTAGTATGTGATATCTCATAGGCAGGGATTTGAAACTATTTTTTTAAGAATTCTGGACTGACTGGTTTCCTGGATGATGAGGTCTTAGGCTATGGGAACTTTACTGTCTGCTGATTTTTATAATAAGTAACGCAAAGAATTGGTAAAGACACCAATTTTGGAGATGGAGAGGAAAGGCTGAAGGGGAGGAGGAGGCCTTTATTTGAAGATAACAATTCTTGTGTTGTTATGTTCAAAAGTCTTATCTAGTAAGTTTCCCATAGCTCGCTATCTTTTTTTCCAAATTCTTCATGTACCCACTATCTGACAAATATAATAAAAGTAGCATTATTTACTCACCTAATATACCAAGAGCTGTTTTACAAATGGTTGGAGACTCATATGTATATTGGACTTAAAGCCAATGCCTGTAGTGGTGCCATAGGTTTAGATAAAGAACCAGGACTGAAGCAGACTTTGAGAGCTTTTGTGTGATGATAAATTGTGTAGACTTAGGATATCCAGACCTTGTACGTTTTCCAATGCGTAGCTATCATTTGTTGTACTATAGAATCAATACATTTTGTAAAAAAAAAAAGTGCTTGTAAAGGGGTATACACTTCTGGGTGAATTAATTCTGTGTTTTCCTGTTTATTGTAAAAAAGTTGGAAATTTTTTGGTATAGTTTTCAATTTTGTTTTATACTTGCACACATTTCATGTTAATGTTGTACTCTCATTTGATTTTGATTGGCTGTGTATAATCATGGAGATTTTATCTAGATTATTTTACTATATTTTATATGTTATTCTGTTACATTGAAGTTAGATGTACCTCAAATCATTATAGTTACATTGGTAATATGGTGAGATTGCTATCATATCACTGTGTCATTTCTATTATGTTCATCTAATTTCCAATGGAGATGTCTGGTCAGAAGTGGTTTGTTTGGTTCAGTTGCTGGGCCCTCCTTGGATATTGGTGCTTCATGTGATGTGGATTAACTTAGGGTATGTCCCTTTAGCTGGATTTGGTCAGGGCAATAAAGAGAGATGTAATGCCTATGTTATTGCTCCTCTCTCTCAAGGTAAAATTGTGTGGTCTGAGATGGTATCATGTTTGTTTTGGAGAAATACCACAGACCAATAACCTTGAAAGGTATTGGGAATAAAGAGGTCTGCTTTTTTCAAAATTCTGTGTAGGTGTCATAGTATAGCGCCATTTGCTGGTTAGGAAGTCACCTGATTTGATTTTAGTGATGGTGTTCACTGTGTTTTTTTAGTCTTTGAAACCAGTGACTCCACAGGGACTTGGTTTTGGTAAATTTGTCACCAGTCTCTACTTCTGTGTACCAGAGTAGTATGTGATATCTGATAGCCAGGCGGTTTGAAACAATTTTTTTAAGAATTCTGTACTGACTGGATTTCCGCATTATGAGGTCCTAGGCTATAGGAACTTTAGTATTTGCTGCTATTTTCAATAAGTGACACATAAGATTGGTAAAGACACCAATTTTGGAGATGGAGAGGAAAGGCTGAAGGGGAGGAGGAGACCTTAATTTGAAGATAACAATTCTTGTGTTATGTTCAAAAGTCTTATCTAGTAAGTTTCCCATAGGAAGGTATTGGGAATAGAGACATATTTTTTTTTCAAAATTCCATGTAGGTGTCGTGGTATGGCACCATTTGCTTGTTAGGAAGTCATATGAGTTTATTTTACATGATGGTGTTCATTATGTTATTTTAGTCTTTGAAGCCAGTGACTACATAGGGACTTGTTTTTTGATTAAATTTGCCACCAGTCTCTACTTATTTGTCCCAGAGTAGTATGTGATATCTCATAGGCAGGGATTTGAAACTATTTTTTTAAGAATTCTGGACTGACTGGTTTCCTGGATGATGAGGTCTTAGGCTATGGGAACTTTACTGTCTGCTGATTTTTATAATAAGTAACGCAAAGAATTGGTAAAGACACCAATTTTGGAGATGGAGAGGAAAGGCTGAAGGGGAGGAGGAGGCCTTTATTTGAAGATAACAATTCTTGTGTTGTTATGTTCAAAAGTCTTATCTAGTAAGTTTCCCATAGCTCGCTATCTTTTTTTCCAAATTCTTCATGTACCCACTATCTGACAAATATAATAGAAGTAGCATTATTTACTCACCTAATATACCAAGAGCTGTTTTACAAATGGTTGGAGACTCATATGTATATTGGGCTTAAAGCCAATGCCTGTAGTGGTGCCATATGTTTCGATAAAGAACCAGGACTGAAGCAGATTTTGAGAGCTTTTGTGTGATGATAAATTGTGTAGACTTTGGATATCCAGACCTTGTACGTTTTCCAATGCGTAGCTATCATGTGTTGTACTATAGAATCAATACATTTTGTAAAAAAAAAAGTGCTTGTAAAGGGGTATACACTTCTGGGTGAATTAATTCTGTGTTTTCCTGTTTATTGTAAAAAAGTTGGACATTTTTTGGTATAGTTTTCAATTTTGTTTTATACTTGCACACATTTCATGTTAATGTTGTACTCTCATTTGATTTTGATTGGCTGTGTATAATCATGGAGATTTTATCTAGATTCTTTTACTATATTTTATATGTTATTCTGTTACATTGAAGTTAGATGTACCTCAAATCATTATAGTTACATTGGTAATATGGTGAGATTGCTATCATATCACTGTGTCATTTCCATTATGTTCATCTAATTTCCAATGGAGATGTCTGGTCAGAAGTGGTTTGTTTGGTTCAGTTGTTGGGCCCTCCTTGGATATTGGTGCTTCATGTGAAGTGGAATAACTTAGGGTAGGTCCCTTTAGCTGGATTTGGTCAGGGCAATAAAGAGAGATGTAATGCTTATGTTATTGCTCCTCTCTCTCTCAAGGTAAAAATGTGTGGTCTGAGATGGTATCATGTTTGTTTTGGAGAAATACCACAGACCAATAACCTTGAAAGGTATTGGGAATAAAGAGGTCTGCTTTTTTCAAAATGCTGTGTAGGTGTCATAGTATGGCGCCATTTGCTGGTTAGGAAGTCACCTGATTTGATTTTAGTGATGGTGTTCACTGTGTTTTTTTAGTCTTTGAAACCAGTGACTCCACAGGGACTTGGTTTTGGTAAATTTGTCACCAGTCTCTACTTCTGTGTACCAGAGTAGTATGTGATATCTGATAGCCAGGGGTTTGAAACTATTTCTTTAAGAATTCTGTACTGACTGGATTTCCGCATTATGAGGTCCTAGGCTATAGGAACTTTAGTATTTGCTGCTATTTACAATAAGTGACACATAAGATTGGTAAAGACACCAATTTTGGAGATGGAGAGGAAAGGCTGAAGGGGAGGAGGAGGCCTTTATTTGAAGATAACAATTCTTGTGTTGTTATGTTCAAAAGTCTTATCTAGTAAGTTTCCCATAGGAAGGAATTGGGAATAGAGACATATTTATTTTTCAAAATTCCATGTAGGTGTCGTGGTATGGCACCATTTGCTTGTTAGGAAGTCATATGAGTTTATTTTACATGATGGTGTTCATTATGTTATTTTAGTCTTTGAAGCCAGTGACTCCATAGGGACTTGTTTTTTGATTAAATTTGCCACCAGTCTCTACTTATTTGTCCCAGAGTAGTATGTGATATCTCATAGGCAGGGATTTGAAACTATTTTTTTTAAGAATTCTGGACTGACTGGTTTCCTGGATGGTGAGGTCTTAGGCTATGGGAACTTTACTGTCTGCTGATTTTTATAATAAGTAACGCAAAGAATTGGTAAAGACACCAATTTTGGAGATGGAGAGGAAAGGCTGAAGGGGAGGAGGAGGCCTTTATTTGAAGATAAAAATTCTTGTGTTGTTATGTTCAAAAGTCTTATCTAGTAAGTTTCCCATAGCTCGCTATCTTTTTTTCCAAATTCTTCATGTACCCACTATCTGACAAATATAATAGAAGTAGCATTATTTACTCACCTAATATACCAAGAGCTGTTTTACAAATGGTTGGAGACTCATATATATATTGGGCTTAAAGCCAATGCCTGTAGTGGTGCCATATGTTTAGATAAAGAACCATGACTGAAGCAGATTTAGAGAGCTTTTGTGTGATGATAAATTGTGTAGACTTAGGATATCCAGACCTTGTATGTTTTCCAATGCATAGCCATCATGTGTTGTACTATAGAATCAATACATTTTGTAAAAAAAAAAGTGCTTGTAAAGGGGTATACACTTCTGGGTGAATTAATTCTGTGTTTTCCTGTTTACTGTAAAAAAGTTGGGATTTTTTTGGTATAGTTTTCAATTTTGTTTTATACTTGCACACATTTCATGTTAATGTTGTACTCTCATTTGATTTTGATTGGCTGTGTATAATCATGGAGATTTTATCTAGATTATTTTACTATATTTTATATGTTATTCTGTTACATTGAAGTTAGATGTACCTCAAATCATTATAGTTACATTGGTAATATGGTGAGATTGCTATCATATCACTGTGTCATTTCCATTATGTTCATCTAATTTCCAATGGAGATGTCTGGTCAGAAGTGGTTTGTTTGGTTCAGTTGCTGGGCCCTCCTTGGATATTGGTGCTTCACGTGAAGTGGAATAACTTAGGGTAGGTCCCTTTAGCTGGATTTGGTCAGGGCAATAAAGAGAGATGTAATGCTTATGTTATTGCTCCTCTCTCTCTCAAGGTAAAATTGTGTGGTCTGAGATGGTATCATGTTTGTTTTGGAGAAATACCACAGACCAATAACCTTGAAAGGTATTGGGAATAAAGAGGTCTGCTTTTTTCAAAATTCTGTGTAGGTGTCATAGTATAGCGCCATTTGCTGGTTAGGAAGTCACCTGATTTGATTTTAGTGATGGTGTTCACTGTGTTTTTTTAGTCTTTGAAACCAGTGACTCCACAGGGACTTGGTTTTTGTAAATTTGTCACCAGTCTCTACTTCTGTGTACCAGAGTAGTATGTGATATCTGATAGCCAGGGGTTTGAAACAATTTTTTTAAGAATTCTGTACTGACTGGATTTCCGCATTATGAGGTCCTAGGCTATAGGAACTTTAGTATTTGCTGCTATTTACAATAAGTGACACATAAGATTTGTAAAGACACCAATTTTGGAGATGGATGGGAAAGGCTGAAGGGGAGGAGGAGGCCTTTATTTGAAGATAACAATTCTTGTGTTGTTATGTTCAAAAGTCTTATCTAGTAAGTTTCCCATAGCTCGCTATCTTTTTTTCCAAATTCTTCATGTACCCACTATCTGACAAATATAATAGAAGTAGCATTATTTACTCACCTAATATACCAAGAGCTGTTTTACAAATGGTTGGAGACTCATATGTATATTGGACTTAAAGCCAATGCCTGTAGTGGGGCCACAGGTTTAGATAAAGAACCAGGACGGAAGCAGATTTTGAGAGCTTTTGTGTGATGATAAATCGTGTAGACTTAGGATATCCAGACCTTGTACGTTTTCCAATGCGTAGCTATCATGTGTTGTACTATAGAATCAATACATTTTGTAAAAAAAAAAGTGCTTGTAAAGGGGTATACACTTCTGGGTGAATTAATTCTGTGTTTTCCTGTTTATTGTAAAAAAGTTGGAAATTTTTTGGTATAGTTTTCAATTTTGTTTTATACTTGCACACATTTCATGTTAATGTTGTACTCTCATTTGATTTTGATTGGCTGTGTATAATCATGGAGATTTTATCTAGATTATTTTACTATATTTTATATGTTATTCTGTTACATTGAAGTTAGATGTACCTCAAATCATTATAGTTACATTGGTAATATGGTGAGATTGCTATCATATCACTGTGTCATTTCCATTATGTTCATCTAATTTCCAATGGAGATGTCTGGTCAGAAGTGGTTTGTTTGGTTCAGTTGCTGGGCCCTCCTTGGATATTGGTGCTTCATGTGAAGTGGAATAACTTAGGGTAGGTCCCTTTAGCTGGATTTGGTCAGGGCAATAAAGAGAGATGTAATGCTTATGTTATTGCTCCTCTCTCTCTCTCAAGGTAAAATTGTGTGGTCTGAGATGGTATCATGTTTGTTTTGGAGAAATACCACAGACCAATAACCTTGAAAGGTATTGGGAATAAAGAGGTCTGCTTTTTTCAAAATTCTGTGTAGGTGTCATAGTATGGCGCCATTTGCTGGTTAGGAAGTCACCTGATTTGATTTTAGTGATGGTGTTCACTGTGTTTTTTTAGTCTTTGAAACCAGTGACTCCACAGGGACTTGGTTTTGGTAAATTTGTCACCAGTCTCTACTTCTGTGTACCAGAGTAGTATCTGATAGCTGATAGCCAGGGGTTTGAAACTATTTTTTTAAGAATTCTGTACTGACTGGATTTCCGGATTATGAGGTCCTAGGCTATAGGAACTTTAGTATTTGCTGCTATTTACAATAAGTGACACATAAGATTGGTAAAGACACCGATTTTGTAGATGGAGAGGAAAGGCTGAAGGGGAGGAGGAGGCCTTTATTTGAAGATAACAATTCTTGTGTTATGTTCAAAAGTCTTATCTAGTAAGTTTCCCATAGGAAGGTATTGGGAATAGAGACATATTTTTTTTTTCAAAATTCCATGTAGGTGTCGTGGTATGGCACCATTTGCTTGTTAGGAAGTCATATGAGTTTATTTTACATGATGGTGTTCATTATGTTATTTTAGTCTTTGAAGCCAGTGACTCCATAGGGACTTGTTTTTTGATTAAATTTGCCACCAGTCTCTACTTATTTGTCCCAGAGTAGTATGTGATATCTCATAGGCAGGGATTTGAAACTATTTTTTTAAGAATTCTGGACTGACTGGTTTCCTGGATGATGAGGTCTTAGGCTATGGGAACTTTACTGTCTGCTGATTTTTATAATAAGTAACGCAAAGAATTGGTAAAGACACCAATTTTGGAGATGGAGAGGAAAGGCTGAAGGGGAGGAGGAGGCCTTTATTTGAAGATAACAATTCTTGTGTTGTTATGTTCAAAAGTCTTATCTAGTAAGTTTCCCATAGCTCGCTATCTTTTTTTCCAAATTCTTCATGTACCCACTATCTGACAAATATAATTGAAGTAGCATTATTTACTCACCTAATATTCCAAGAGCTGTTTTACAAATGGTTGGAGACTCATATGTATATTGGACTTAAAGCCAATGCCTGTAGTGGTGCCATAGGTTTAGATAAAGAACCAGGACTGAAGCAGATTTTGAGAGCTTTTGTGTGATGATAAATTGTGTAGACTTAGGATATCCAGACCTTGTACGTTTTCCAATGCGTAGCTATCATTTGTTGTACTATAGAATCAATACATTTTGTAAAAAAAAAAAGTGCTTGTAAAGGGGTATACACTTCTGGGTGAATTAATTCTGTGTTTTCCTGTTTATTGTAAAAAAGTTGGAAATTTTTTGGTATAGTTTTCAATTTTGTTTTATACTTGCACACATTTCATGTTAATGTTGTACTCTCATTTGATTTTGATTGGCTGTGTATAATCATGGAGATTTTATCTAGATTATTTTACTATATTTTATATGTTATTCTGTTACATTGAAGTTAGATGTACCTCAAATCATTATAGTTACATTGGTAATATGGTGAGATTGCTATCATATCACTGTGTCATTTCCATTATGTTCATCTAATTTCCAATGGAGATGTCTGGTCAGAAGTGGTTTGTTTGGTTCAGTTGCTGGGCCCTCCTTGGATATTGGTGCTTCATGTGAAGTGGATTAACTTAGGGTAGGTCCCTTTAGCTGGATTTGGTCAGGGCAATAAAGAGAGATGTAATGCCTATGTTATTGCTCCTCTCTCTCAAGGTAAAATTGTGTGGTCTGAGATGGTATCATGTTTGTTTTGGAGAAATACCACAGACCAATAACCTTGAAAGGTATTGGGAATAAAGAGGTCTGCTTTTTTCAAAATTCTGTGTAGGTGTCATAGTATAGCGCCATTTGCTGGTTAGGAAGTCACCTGATTTGATTTTAGTGATGGTGTTCACTGTGTTTTTTTAGTCTTTGAAACCAGTGACTCCACAGGGACTTGGTTTTGGTAAATTTGTCACCAGTCTCTACTTCTGTGTACCAGAGTAGTATGTGATATCTGATAGCCAGGGGTTTGAAACAATTTTTTAAAGAATTCTGTACTGACTGGATTTCTGCATTATGAGGTCCTAGGCTATAGGAACTTTAGTATTTGCTGCTATTTACAATAAGTGACACATAAGATTGGTAAAGACACCAATTTTGGAGATGGAGAGGAAAGGCTGAAGGGGAGGAGGAGGCCTTTATTTGAAGATAACAATTCTTGTGTTATGTTCAAAAGTCTTATCTAGTAAGTTTCCCATAGGAAGGTATTGGGAATAGAGACATATTTTTTTTTCAAAATTCCATGTAGGTGTCGTGGTATGGCACCATTTGCTTGTTAGGAAGTCATATGAGTTTATTTTACATGATGGTGTTCATTATGTTATTTTAGTCTTTGAAGCCAGTGACTCCATAGGGACTTGTTTTTTGATTAAATTTGCCACCAGTCTCTACTTATTTGTCCCAGAGTAGTATGTGATATCTCATAGGCAGGGATTTGAAACTATTTTTTTAAGAATTCTGGACTGACTGGTTTCCTGGATGATGAGGTCTTAGGCTATGGGAACTTTACTGTCTGCTGATTTTTATAATAAGTAACGCAAAGAATTGGTAAAGACACCAATTTTGGAGATGGAGAGGAAAGGCTGAAGGGGAGAAGGAGGCCTTTATTTGATGATAACAATTCTTGTGTTGTTATGTTCAAAAGTCTTATCTAGTAAGTTTCCCATAGCTCGCTATCTTTTTTTCCAAATTCTTCATGTACCCACTATCTGACAAATATAATAGAAGTAGCATTATTTACTCACCTAATATACCAAGAGCTGTTTTACAAATGGTTGGAGACTCATATGTATATTGGGCTTAAAGCCAATGCCTGTAGTGGTGCCATATGTTTAGATAAAGAACCAGGACTGAAGCAGATTTAGAGAGCTTTTATGTGATGATAAATTGTGTAGACTTAGGATATCCAGACCTTGTACGTTTTCCAATGCGTAGCCATCATGTGTTGTACTATAGAATCAATACATTTTGTAAAAAAAAAAAGTGCTTGTAAAGGGGTATACACTTCTGGGTGAATTAATTCTGTGTTTTCCTGTTTACTGTAAAAAAGTTGGGATTTTTTTGGTATAGTTTTCAATTTTGTTTTATACTTGCACACATTTCATGTTAATGTTGTACTCTCATTTGATTTTGATTGGCTGTGTATAATCATGGAGATTTTATCTAGATTATTTTACTATATTTTAAAATGTTATTCTGTTACATTGAAGTTAGATGTACCTCAAATCATTATAGTTACATTGGTAATATGGTGAGATTGCTATCATATCACTGTGTCATTTCCATTATGTTCATCTAATTTCCAATGGAGATGTCTGGTCATTAGTGGTTTGTTTGGTTCAGTTGCTGGGCCCTCCTTGGATATTGGTGCTTCATGTGAAGTGGAATAACTTAGGGTAGGTCCCTTTAGCTGGATTTGGTCAGGGCAATAAAGAGAGATGTAATGCTTATGTTATTGCTCCTCTCTCTCTCAAGGTAAAATTGTGTGGTCTGAGATGGTATCATGTTTGTTTTGGAGAAATACCCCAGACCAATAACCTTGAAAGGTATTGGGAATAAAGAGGTCTGCTTTTTTCAAAATTCTGTGTAGGTGTCATAGTATGGCGCCATTTGCTGGTTAGGAAGTCACCTGATTTGATTTTAGTGATGGTGTTCACTGTGTTTTTTTAGTCTTTGAAACCAGTGACTCCACAGGGACTTGGTTTTGGTAAATTTGTCACCAGTCTCTACTTCTGTGTACCAGAGTAGTATGTGATATCTGATAGCCAGGGGTTTGAAACAATTTTTTTAAGAATTCTGTACTGACTGGATTTCCGCATTATGAGGTCCTAGGCTATAGGAACTTTAGTATTTGCTGCTATTTACAATAAGTGACACATAAGATTGGTAAAGACACCGATTTTGTAGATGGAGAGGAAAGGCTGAAGGGGAGGAGGAGGCCTTTATTTGAAGATAACAATTCTTGTGTTGTTATGTTCAAAAGTCTTATCTAGTAAGTTTCCCATAGGAAGGTATTGGGAATAGAGACATATTTTTTTTTCAAAATTCCATGTAGGTGTCGTGGTATGGCACCATTTGCTTGTTAGGAAGTCATATGAGTTTATTTTACATGATGGTGCTCATTATGTTATTTTAGTCTTTGAAGCCAGTGACTCCATAGGGACTTGTTTTTTGATTAAATTTGCCACCAGTCTCTACTTATTTGTCCCAGAGTAGTATGTGATATCTCATAGGCAGGGATTTGAAACTATTTTTTTAAGAATTCTGGACTGACTGGTTTCCTGGATGATGAGGTCTTAGGCTATGGGAACTTTACTGTCTGCTGATTTTTATAATAAGTAACGCAAAGAATTGGTAAAGACACCAATTTTGGAGATGGAGAGGAAAGGCTGAAGGGGAGGAGGAGGCCTTTATTTGAAGATAACAATTCTTGTGTTGTTATGTTCAAAAGTCTTATCTAGTAAGTTTCCCATAGCTCGCTATCTTTTTTTCCAAATTCTTCATGTACCCACTATCTGACAAATATAATAGAAGTAGCATTATTTACTCACCTAATATACCAAGAGCTGTTTTACAAATGGTTGGAGACTCATATGTATATTGGGCTTAAAGCCAATGCCTGTAGTGGTGCCATATGTTTAGATAAAGAACCAGGACTGAAGCAGATTTTGAGAGCTTTTATGTGATGATAAATTGTGTAGACTTAGGATATCCAGACCTTGTACGTTTTCCAATGCATAGCCATCATGTGTTGTACTATAGAATCAATACATTTTGTAAAAAAAAAAGTGCTTGTAAAGGGGTATACACTTCTGGGTGAATTAATTCTGTGTTTTCCTGTTTATTGTAAAAAAGTTGGAAATTTTTTGGTATAGTTTTCAATTTTGTTTTATACTTGCACACATTTCATGTTAATGTTGTACTCTCATTTGATTTTGATTGGCTGTGTATAATCATGGAGATTTTATCTAGATTATTTTACTATATTTTATATGTTATTCTGTTACATTGAAGTTAGATGTACCTCAAATCATTATAGTTACATTGGTAATATGGTGAGATTGCTATCATATCACTGTGTCATTTCCATTTTGTTCATCTAATTTCCAATGGAGATGTCTGGTCAGAAGTGGTTTGTTTGGTTCAGTTGCTGGGCCCTCCTTGGATATTGGTGCTTCATGTGAAGTGGAATAACTTAGGGTAGGTCCCTTTAGCTGGATTTGGTCAGGGCAATAAAGAGAGATGTAATGCTTATGTTATTGCTCCTCTCTCTCTCAAGGTAAAAATGTGTGGTCTGAGATGGTATCATGTTTGTTTTGGAGAAATACCACAGACCAATAACCTTGAAAGGTATTGGGAATAAAGAGGTCTGCTTTTTTCAAAATTCTGTGTAGGTGTCATAGTATGGCGCCATTTGCTGGTTAGGAAGTCACCTGATTTGATTTTAGTGATGGTGTTCACTGTGTTTTTTTAGTCTTTGAAACCAGTGACTCCACAGGGACTTGGTTTTGGTAAATTTGTCACCAGTCTCTACTTCTGTGTACCAGAGTAGTATCTGATAGCTGATAGCCAGGGGTTTGAAACTATTTTTTTAAGAATTCTGTACTGACTGGATTTCCGGATTATGAGGTCCTAGGCTATAGGAACTTTAGTATTTGCTGCTATTTACAATAAGTGACACATAAGATTGGTAAAGACACCGATTTTGTAGATGGAGAGGAAAGGCTGAAGGGGAGGAGGAGGCCTTTATTTGAAGATAACAATTCTTGTGTTATGTTCAAAAGTCTTATCTAGTAAGTTTCCCATAGGAAGGTATTGGGAATAGAGACATATTTTTTTTTTCAAAATTCCATGTAGGTGTCGTGGTATGGCACCATTTGCTTGTTAGGAAGTCATATGAGTTTATTTTACATGATGGTGTTCATTATGTTATTTTAGTCTTTGAAGCCAGTGACTCCATAGGGACTTGTTTTTTGATTAAATTTGCCACCAGTCTCTACTTATTTGTCCCAGAGTAGTATGTGATATCTCATAGGCAGGGATTTGAAACTATTTTTTTAAGAATTCTGGACTGACTGGTTTCCTGGATGATGAGGTCTTAGGCTATGGGAACTTTACTGTCTGCTGATTTTTATAATAAGTAACGCAAAGAATTGGTAAAGACACCAATTTTGGAGATGGAGAGGAAAGGCTGAAGGGGAGGAGGAGGCCTTTATTTGAAGATAACAATTCTTGTGTTGTTATGTTCAAAAGTCTTATCTAGTAAGTTTCCCATAGCTCGCTATCTTTTTTTCCAAATTCTTCATGTACCCACTATCTGACAAATATAATTGAAGTAGCATTATTTACTCACCTAATATTCCAAGAGCTGTTTTACAAATGGTTGGAGACTCATATGTATATTGGACTTAAAGCCAATGCCTGTAGTGGTGCCATAGGTTTAGATAAAGAACCAGGACTGAAGCAGATTTTGAGAGCTTTTGTGTGATGATAAATTGTGTAGACTTAGGATATCCAGACCTTGTACGTTTTCCAATGCGTAGCTATCATTTGTTGTACTATAGAATCAATACATTTTGTAAAAAAAAAAAGTGCTTGTAAAGGGGTATACACTTCTGGGTGAATTAATTCTGTGTTTTCCTGTTTATTGTAAAAAAGTTGGAAATTTTTTGGTATAGTTTTCAATTTTGTTTTATACTTGCACACATTTCATGTTAATGTTGTACTCTCATTTGATTTTGATTGGCTGTGTATAATCATGGAGATTTTATCTAGATTATTTTACTATATTTTATATGTTATTCTGTTACATTGAAGTTAGATGTACCTCAAATCATTATAGTTACATTGGTAATATGGTGAGATTGCTATCATATCACTGTGTCATTTCCATTATGTTCATCTAATTTCCAATGGAGATGTCTGGTCAGAAGTGGTTTGTTTGGTTCAGTTGCTGGGCCCTCCTTGGATATTGGTGCTTCATGTGAAGTGGATTAACTTAGGGTAGGTCCCTTTAGCTGGATTTGGTCAGGGCAATAAAGAGAGATGTAATGCCTATGTTATTGCTCCTCTCTCTCAAGGTAAAATTGTGTGGTCTGAGATGGTATCATGTTTGTTTTGGAGAAATACCACAGACCAATAACCTTGAAAGGTATTGGGAATAAAGAGGTCTGCTTTTTTCAAAATTCTGTGTAGGTGTCATAGTATAGCGCCATTTGCTGGTTAGGAAGTCACCTGATTTGATTTTAGTGATGGTGTTCACTGTGTTTTTTTAGTCTTTGAAACCAGTGACTCCACAGGGACTTGGTTTTGGTAAATTTGTCACCAGTCTCTACTTCTGTGTACCAGAGTAGTATGTGATATCTGATAGCCAGGGGTTTGAAACAATTTTTTAAAGAATTCTGTACTGACTGGATTTCTGCATTATGAGGTCCTAGGCTATAGGAACTTTAGTATTTGCTGCTATTTACAATAAGTGACACATAAGATTGGTAAAGACACCAATTTTGGAGATGGAGAGGAAAGGCTGAAGGGGAGGAGGAGGCCTTTATTTGAAGATAACAATTCTTGTGTTATGTTCAAAAGTCTTATCTAGTAAGTTTCCCATAGGAAGGTATTGGGAATAGAGACATATTTTTTTTTCAAAATTCCATGTAGGTGTCGTGGTATGGCACCATTTGCTTGTTAGGAAGTCATATGAGTTTATTTTACATGATGGTGTTCATTATGTTATTTTAGTCTTTGAAGCCAGTGACTCCATAGGGACTTGTTTTTTGATTAAATTTGCCACCAGTCTCTACTTATTTGTCCCAGAGTAGTATGTGATATCTCATAGGCAGGGATTTGAAACTATTTTTTTAAGAATTCTGGACTGACTGGTTTCCTGGATGATGAGGTCTTAGGCTATGGGAACTTTACTGTCTGCTGATTTTTATAATAAGTAACGCAAAGAATTGGTAAAGACACCAATTTTGGAGATGGAGAGGAAAGGCTGAAGGGGAGAAGGAGGCCTTTATTTGATGATAACAATTCTTGTGTTGTTATGTTCAAAAGTCTTATCTAGTAAGTTTCCCATAGCTCGCTATCTTTTTTTCCAAATTCTTCATGTACCCACTATCTGACAAATATAATAGAAGTAGCATTATTTACTCACCTAATATACCAAGAGCTGTTTTACAAATGGTTGGAGACTCATATGTATATTGGGCTTAAAGCCAATGCCTGTAGTGGTGCCATATGTTTAGATAAAGAACCAGGACTGAAGCAGATTTAGAGAGCTTTTATGTGATGATAAATTGTGTAGACTTAGGATATCCAGACCTTGTACGTTTTCCAATGCGTAGCCATCATGTGTTGTACTATAGAATCAATACATTTTGTAAAAAAAAAAAGTGCTTGTAAAGGGGTATACACTTCTGGGTGAATTAATTCTGTGTTTTCCTGTTTACTGTAAAAAAGTTGGGATTTTTTTGGTATAGTTTTCAATTTTGTTTTATACTTGCACACATTTCATGTTAATGTTGTACTCTCATTTGATTTTGATTGGCTGTGTATAATCATGGAGATTTTATCTAGATTATTTTACTATATTTTAAAATGTTATTCTGTTACATTGAAGTTAGATGTACCTCAAATCATTATAGTTACATTGGTAATATGGTGAGATTGCTATCATATCACTGTGTCATTTCCATTATGTTCATCTAATTTCCAATGGAGATGTCTGGTCATTAGTGGTTTGTTTGGTTCAGTTGCTGGGCCCTCCTTGGATATTGGTGCTTCATGTGAAGTGGAATAACTTAGGGTAGGTCCCTTTAGCTGGATTTGGTCAGGGCAATAAAGAGAGATGTAATGCTTATGTTATTGCTCCTCTCTCTCTCAAGGTAAAATTGTGTGGTCTGAGATGGTATCATGTTTGTTTTGGAGAAATACCCCAGACCAATAACCTTGAAAGGTATTGGGAATAAAGAGGTCTGCTTTTTTCAAAATTCTGTGTAGGTGTCATAGTATGGCGCCATTTGCTGGTTAGGAAGTCACCTGATTTGATTTTAGTGATGGTGTTCACTGTGTTTTTTTAGTCTTTGAAACCAGTGACTCCACAGGGACTTGGTTTTGGTAAATTTGTCACCAGTCTCTACTTCTGTGTACCAGAGTAGTATGTGATATCTGATAGCCAGGGGTTTGAAACAATTTTTTTAAGAATTCTGTACTGACTGGATTTCCGCATTATGAGGTCCTAGGCTATAGGAACTTTAGTATTTGCTGCTATTTACAATAAGTGACACATAAGATTGGTAAAGACACCGATTTTGTAGATGGAGAGGAAAGGCTGAAGGGGAGGAGGAGGCCTTTATTTGAAGATAACAATTCTTGTGTTGTTATGTTCAAAAGTCTTATCTAGTAAGTTTCCCATAGGAAGGTATTGGGAATAGAGACATATTTTTTTTTCAAAATTCCATGTAGGTGTCGTGGTATGGCACCATTTGCTTGTTAGGAAGTCATATGAGTTTATTTTACATGATGGTGCTCATTATGTTATTTTAGTCTTTGAAGCCAGTGACTCCATAGGGACTTGTTTTTTGATTAAATTTGCCACCAGTCTCTACTTATTTGTCCCAGAGTAGTATGTGATATCTCATAGGCAGGGATTTGAAACTATTTTTTTAAGAATTCTGGACTGACTGGTTTCCTGGATGATGAGGTCTTAGGCTATGGGAACTTTACTGTCTGCTGATTTTTATAATAAGTAACGCAAAGAATTGGTAAAGACACCAATTTTGGAGATGGAGAGGAAAGGCTGAAGGGGAGGAGGAGGCCTTTATTTGAAGATAACAATTCTTGTGTTGTTATGTTCAAAAGTCTTATCTAGTAAGTTTCCCATAGCTCGCTATCTTTTTTTCCAAATTCTTCATGTACCCACTATCTGACAAATATAATAGAAGTAGCATTATTTACTCACCTAATATACCAAGAGCTGTTTTACAAATGGTTGGAGACTCATATGTATATTGGGCTTAAAGCCAATGCCTGTAGTGGTGCCATATGTTTAGATAAAGAACCAGGACTGAAGCAGATTTTGAGAGCTTTTATGTGATGATAAATTGTGTAGACTTAGGATATCCAGACCTTGTACGTTTTCCAATGCATAGCCATCATGTGTTGTACTATAGAATCAATACATTTTGTAAAAAAAAAAGTGCTTGTAAAGGGGTATACACTTCTGGGTGAATTAATTCTGTGTTTTCCTGTTTATTGTAAAAAAGTTGGAAATTTTTTGGTATAGTTTTCAATTTTGTTTTATACTTGCACACATTTCATGTTAATGTTGTACTCTCATTTGATTTTGATTGGCTGTGTATAATCATGGAGATTTTATCTAGATTATTTTACTATATTTTATATGTTATTCTGTTACATTGAAGTTAGATGTACCTCAAATCATTATAGTTACATTGGTAATATGGTGAGATTGCTATCATATCACTGTGTCATTTCCATTTTGTTCATCTAATTTCCAATGGAGATGTCTGGTCAGAAGTGGTTTGTTTGGTTCAGTTGCTGGGCCCTCCTTGGATATTGGTGCTTCATGTGAAGTGGAATAACTTAGGGTAGGTCCCTTTAGCTGGATTTGGTCAGGGCAATAAAGAGAGATGTAATGCTTATGTTATTGCTCCTCTCTCTCTCAAGGTAAAAATGTGTGGTCTGAGATGGTATCATGTTTGTTTTGGAGAAATACCACAGACCAATAACCTTGAAAGGTATTGGGAATAAAGAGGTCTGCTTTTTTCAAAATTCTGTGTAGGTGTCATAGTATGGCGCCATTTGCTGGTTAGGAAGTCACCTGATTTGATTTTAGTGATGGTGTTCACTGTGTTTTTTTAGTCTTTGAAACCAGTGACTCCACAGGGACTTGGTTTTGGTAAATTTGTCACCAGTCTCTACTTCTGTGTACCAGAGTAGTATGTGATATCTGATAGCCAGGGGTTTGAAACAATTTTTTTAAGAATTCTGTACTGACTGGATTTCCGCATTATGAGGTCCTAGGCTATAGGAACTTTAGTGTTTGCTGCTATTTACAATAAGTGACACATAAGATTGGTAAAGACACCAATTTTGGAGATGGAGAGGAAAGGCTGAAGGGGAGGAGGAGGCCTTTATTTGAAGATAACAATTCTTGTGTTGTTATGTTCAAAAGTCTTATCTAGTAAGTTTCCCATAGGAAGGTATTGGGAATAGAGAAATATTTTTTTTTCAAAATTCCATGTAGGTGTCGTGGTATGGCACCATTTGCTTGTTAGGAAGTCATATGAGTTTATTTTACATGATGGTGTTCATTATGTTATTTTAGTCTTTGAAGCGAGTGACTCCATAGGGACTTGTTTTTTGATTAAATTATAAACCAGTCTCTACTTATTTTTCCCAGAGTAGTATGTGATATCTCATAGGCAGGGATTTGAAACTATTTTTTTAAGAATTCTGGACTGACTGGTTTCCTGGATGATGAGGTCTTAGGCTATGGGAACTTTACTGTCTACTGATTTTTATAATAAGTAACGCAAAGAATTTGTAAAGACACCAATTTTGGAGATGGAGAGGAAAGGCTGAAGGGGAAGAGGAGGCCTTTATTTGAAGATAACAATTCTTGTGTTGTTATGTTCAAAAGTCTTATCTAGTAAGTTTCCCATAGCTCGCTATCTTTTTTTCCAAATTCTTCATGTACCCACTATCTGACAAATATAATATAAGTAGCATTATTTACTCACCTAATATACCAAGAGCTGTTTTACAAATGGTTGGAGACTCATATGTATATTGGGCTTAAAGCCAATGCCTGTAGTGGTGCCATAGGTTTAGATAAAGAACCAGGACTGAAGCAGATTTTGAGAGCTTTTGTGTGATGATAAATTGTGTAGACTTAGGATATCCAGACCTTGTATGTTTTCCAATGCATAGCTATCATGTGTTGTACTATAGAATCAATACATTTTGTAAAAAAAAAAGTGCTTGTAAAGGGGTATACACTTCTGGGTAAATTAATTCTGTGTTTTCCTGTTTATTGTAAAAAAGTTGGAAATTTTTTGGTATAGTTTTCAATTTTGTTTTATACTTGCACACATTTCATGTTAATGTTGTACTCTCATTTGATTTTGATTGGCTGTGTATAATCATGGAGATTTTATCTAGATTCTTTTACTATATTTTATATGTTATTCTGTTACATTGAAGTTAGATGTACCTCAAATCATTATAGTTAAATTGGTAATATGGTGAGATTGCTATCATATCACTGTGTCATTTCCATTATGTTCATCTAATTTCCAATGGAGATGTCTGGTCAGAAGTGCTTTGTTTGGTTCAGTTGCTGGGCCCTCCTTGGATATTGGTGCTTCATGTGAAGTGGAATAACTTAGGGTAGGTCCCTTTAGCTGGATTTGATCAGGGCAATAAAGAGAGATGTAATGCTTATGTTATTGCTCCTCTCTCTCAAGGTAAAATTGTGTGGTCTGAGATGGTATCAGGTTTGTTTTGGAGAAATACCACAGACCAATAACCTTGAAAGGTATTGGGAATAAAGAGGTCTGCTTTTTTCAAAATTCTGTGTAGGTGTCATAGTATGGCGCCATTTGCTGGTTAGGAAGTCATCTGATATGATTTTAGTGATGGTGTTCACTGTGTTTTTTTAGTCTTTGAAACCAGTGACTCCACAGGGACTTGGTTTTGGTAAATTTGTCACCAGTCTCTACTTCTGTGTACCAGAGTAGTATGAGATATCTGATAGCCAGGGGTTTGAAACTATTTTTTTAAGAATTCTGTACTGACTGGATTTCCGCATTATGAGGTCATAGGCTATAGGAACTTTAGTATTTGCTGCTATTTACAATAAGTGACACATAAGATTGGTAAAGACACCAATTTTGGAGATGGAGAGGCAAGGCTGAAGGGGAGGAGGAGGCCTTTATTTGAAGATAACAATTCTTGTGTTGTTATGTTCAAAAGTCTTATCTAGTAAGTTTCCTATAGGAAGGAATTGGGAATAGAGACATATTTTTTTTTCAAAATTCCATGTAGGTGTCGTGGTATGGCACCATTTGCTTGTTAGGAAGTCATATGAGTTTATTTTACATGATGGTGTTCATTATGTTATTTTAGTCTTTGAAGCCAGTGACTCCATAGGGACTTGTTTTTTTATTAAATTTGCCACCAGTCTCTACTTATTTGTCCCAGAGTAGTATGTGATATCTCATAGGCAGGGATTTGAAACTATTTTTTTAAGAATTCTGGACTGACTGGTTTCCTGGATGATGAGGTCTTAGGCTATGGGAACTTTACTGTCTGCTGATTTTTATAATAAGTAACGCAAAGAATTGGTAAAGACACCAATTTTGGAGATGGAGAGGAAAGGCTGAAGGGGAGGAGGAGGCCTTTATTTGAAGATAACAATTCTTGTGTTGTTATGTTCAAAAATCTTATCTAGTAAGTTTCCCATAGCTCGCTATCTTTTTTTCCAAATTCTTCATGTACCCACTATCTGACAAATATAATAGAAGTAGCATTATTTACTCACCTAATATACCAAGAGCTGTTTTACAAATGGTTGGAGACTCATATGTATATTGGACTTAAAGCCAATGCCTGTAGTGGTGCCATAGGTTTAGATAAAGAACCAGGACTGAAGCAGATTTTGAGAGCTTTTGTGTGATGATAAATCGTGTAGACTTAGGATATCCAGACCTTGTACGTTTTCCAATGCGTAGCTATCATGTGTTGTACTATAGAATCAATACATTTTGTAAAAAAAAAAGTGCTTGTAAAGGGGTATACACTTCTGGGTGAATTAATTCCGTGTTTTCCTGTTTATTGTAAAAAAGTTGGAAATTTTTTGGTATAGTTTTCAATTTTGTTTTATACTTGCACACATTTCATGTTAATGTTGTACTGTCATTTGATTTTGATTGGCTGTGTATAATCATGGAGATTTTATCTAGATTCTTTTACTATATTTTATATGTTATTCTGTTACATTGAATTTAGATGTACCTCAAATCATTATAGTTACATTGGTAATATGGTGAGATTGCTATCATATCACTGTGTCATTTCCATTATGTTCATCTAATTTCCAATGGAGATGTCTGGTCAGAAGTGGTTTGTTTGGTTCAGTTGCTGGGCCCTCCTTGGATATTGGTGCTTCATGTGAAGTGGAATAACTTAGGGTAGGTCCCTTTAGCTGGATTTGGTCAGGGCAATACAGAGAGATGTAATGCTTATGTTATTGCTCCTCTCTCTCAAGGTAAAATTGTGTGGTCTGAGATGGTATCATGTTTGTTTTGGAGAAATACCACAGACCAATAACCTTGAAAGGTATTGGGAATAAAGAGGTCTGCTTTTTTCAAAATTCTGTGTAGGTGTCATAGTATGGCGCCATTTGCTGGTTAGGAAGTCATCTGATTTGATTTTAGTGATGGTGTTCACTGTGTTTTTTTAGTCTTTGAAACCAGTGACTCCACAGGGACTTGGTTTTGGTAAATTTGTCACCAGTCTCTACTTCTGTGTACCAGAGTAGTGTGTGATATCTGATAGCCAGGGGTTTATTATTTTAAGAATTCTGTACTGACTGGATTTCCGGATTATGAGGTCCTAGGCTATAGGAACTTTAGTATTTGCTGCTATTTAGAATACGTGACACATAAGATTGGTAAAGACACCAATTTTGGAGATGGAGAGGCAAGGCTGAAGGGGAGGAGGAGGCCTTTATTTGAAGATAACAATTCTTGTGTTGTTATGTTCAAAAGTCTTATCTAGTAAGTTTCCCATAGGAAGGTATTGGAAATAGAGACATATTTTTTTTTCAAAATTCCATGTAGGTGTCGTGGTATGGCACCCTTTTCTTGTTAGGAAGTCATATGAGTTTATTTTACATGATGGTGTTCATTATGTTATTTTAGTCTTTGAAGCCAGTGACTCCATAGGGACTTGTTTTTTGATTAAATTTGCCACCAGTCTCTACTTATTTTTCCCAGAGTAGTATGTGATATCTCATAGGCAGGGATTTGAAACTATTTTTTTAAGAATTCTGGACTGACTGGTTTCCTGGATGATGAGGTCTTAGGCTATGGGAACTTTACTGTCTACTGATTTTTATAATAAGTAACGCAAAGAATTGGTAAAGACACCAATTTTGGAGATGGAGAGGAAAGGCTGAAGGGGAAGACGAGGCCTTTATTTGAAGATAACAATTCTTGTGTTGTTATGTTCAAAAGTCTTATCTAGTAAGTTTCCCATAGCTCGCTATCTTTTTTTCCAAATTCTTCATGTACCCACTATCTGACAAATATAATAGAAGTAGCATTATTTACTCACCTAATATACCAAGAGCTGTTTTACAAATGGTTGGAGACTCATATGTATATTGGGCTTAAAGCCAATGCCTGTAGTGGTGCCATAGGTTTAGATAAAGAACCAGGACTGAAGCAGATTTTGAGAGCTTTTGTGTGATGATAAATTGTGTAGACTTAGGATATCCAGTTCTTGTGCGTTTTCCAATGCGTAGCTATCATGTGTTGTACTATAGAATCAATACATTTTGGAAAAAAAAGTGCTTGTAAAGGGGTATACACTTCTGGGTGAATTAATTCTGTGTTTTCCTGTTTATTGTAAAAAAGTTGTGATTTTTTGGTATAGTTTTCAATTTTGTTTTATATTTGCACACATTTCATGTTAATGTTGTACTCTCATTTGATTTTGATTGGCTGTGTATAATCATGGAGATTTTATCTAGATTCTTTTACTATATTTTATATGTTATTCTGTTACATTGAAGTTAGATGTACCTCAAATCATTATAGTTAAATTGGTAATATGGTGAGATTGCTATCATATCACTGTGTCATTTCCATTATGTTCATCTAATTTCCAATGGAGATGTCTGGTCAGAAGTGGTTTGTTTGGTTCAGTTGCTGGGCCCTCCTTGGATATTGGTGCTTCATGTGAAGTGGAATAACTTAGGGTAGGTCCCTTTAGCTGGATTTGGTCAGGGCAATAAAGAGAGATGTAATGCTTATGTTATTGCTCCTCTTTCTCAAGGTAAAATTGTGTGGTCTGAGATGGTATCATGTTTGTTTTGGAGAAATACTACAGACCAATAACCTTGAAAGGTATTGGGAATAAAGAGGTCTGCTTTTTTCAAAATTCTGTGTAGGTGTCATAGTATGGCGCCGTTTGCTGGTTAGGAAGTTATCTGATTTGATTTTAGTGATGGTGTTCACTGTGTTTTTTTAGTCTTTGAAACCAGTGACTACACAGGGACTTGGTTTTGGTAAATTTGTCACCAGTCTCTACTTCTGTGTACCAGAGTAGTATGTGATATCTGATAGCCAGGGGTTTGAAACTATTTTTTTTAAGAATTCTGTACTGACTGGATTTCCGGATTATGAGGTCCTAGGCTATAGGAACTTTAGTATTTGCTGCTATTTACAATAAGTGACACATAAGATTGGTAAAGACACCAATTTTGGAGATGGAGAGGCAAGGCTGAAGGGGAGGAGGAGGCCTTCATTTGAAGATAACAATTCTTGTGTTGTTATGTTCAAAAGTCTTATCTAGTAAGTTTCCCATAGGAATGTATTGGGAATAGAGATATATTTTTTTTTCAAAATTCCTTGTAGGTGTCGTGGTATGGCACCATTTGCATGTTAGGAAGTCATATGAATTTATTTTACATGATGGTGTTCATTATGTTATTTTAGTCTTTAAAGCCAGTGACTCCATAGGGACTTGTTTTTTGATTAAATTTGCCACCAGTCTCTACTTATTTGTCCCAGAGTAGTATGTGATATCTCATAGGCAGGGATTTGAAACTATTTTTTTAAGAATTCTGGACTGACTGGTTTCCTGGATGATGAGGTCTTAGGGTATGGGAACTTTACTGTCTGCTGATTTTTATAATAAGTAACGTAAAGAATTGGTAAAGACACCAATTTTGGAGATGGAGAGGAAAGGCTGAAGGGGAGGAGGAGGCCTTTATTTGAAGATAACAATTCTTGTGTTGTTATGTTCAAAAGTCTTATCTAGTAAGTTTCCCATAGCTCGCTATCTTTTTTTCCAAATTCTTCATGTACCCACTATCTGACAATTATAATAGAAGTAGCATTATTTACTCACCTAATATTCCAAGAGCTGTTTTACAAATGGTTGGAGACTCATATGTATATTGGGCTAAAAGCCAATGCCTGTAGTGGTGCCATAGGTTTAGATAAAGAACCAGGACTGAAGCAGATATTGAGAGCTTTTGTGTGATGATAAATTGTGTAGACTTAGGAAATCCACACCTTGTATGTTTTCCAATGCATAGCTATCATGTGTTGTACTATAGAATCAATACATTTTGTAAAAAAAAAAAGTGCTTGTAAAGGGGTATACACTTCTGGGTGAATTAATTCTGTGTTTTCCTGTTTACTGTAAAAAAGTTGGGATTTGTTGGTATAGTTTTCAATTTTGTTTTATACTTGCACACATTTCATGTTAATGTTGTACTCTCATTTGATTTTGATTGGCTGTGTATAATCATGGAGATTTTATCTAGATTCTTTTACTATATTTTATATGTTATTCTGTTACATTGAAGTTAGATGTACCTCAAATCATTATAGTTACATTGGTAATATGGTGAGATTGCTATCATATCACTGTGTCATTTCCATTATGTTCATCTAATTTCCAATGGAGATGTCTGGTCAGAAGTGGTTTGTTTGGTTCAGTTGCTGGGCCCTCCTTGGATATTGGTGCTTCATGTGAAGTGGATTAACTTAGGGTAGGTCCCTTTAGCTAGATTTGGTCAGGGCAATACAGAGAGATGTAATGCTTATGTTATTGCTCCTCTTTTTCATGGTAAAATTGTGTGGTCTGAGATGGTATCATGTTTGTTTTGGAGAAATACTACAGACCAATAACCTTGAAAGGTATTGGGAATAAAGAGGTCTGCTTTTTTCAAAATTCTGTGTAGGTGTCATAGTATGGCGCCATTTGCTGGTTAGGAAGTCATCTGATTTGATTTTAGTGATGGTGTTCACTGTGTTTTTTTAGTCTTTGAAACCAGTGACTCCACAGGGACTTGGTTTTGGTAAATTTGTCACCAGTCTCTACTTCTGTGTACCAGAGTAGTATGTGATATCTGATAGCCAGGGGTTTGAAACTATTTTTTGAAGAATTCTGTACTGACTGGATTTCCGGATTATGAGGTCCTAGGCTATAGGAACTTTAGTATTTGCTGCTATTTACAATAAGTGACACATAAGATTGGTAAAGACACCAATTTTGGAGATGGAGAGGCAAGGCTGAAGGGGAGGAGGAGGCCTTCATTTGAAGATAACAATTCTTGTGTTGTTATGTTCAAAAGTCTTATCTAGTAAGTTTCCCATAGGAATGTATTGGGAATAGAGACATATTTTTTTTTCAAAATTCCATGTAGGTGTCGTGGTATGGCACCATTTGCATGTTAGGAAGTCATATTAATTTATTTTACATGATGGTGTTCATTATGTTATTTTAGTCTTTAAAGCCAGTAACTCCATAGGGACTTGTTTTTTGATTAAATTTGCCACCAGTCTCTACTTATTTGTCCCAGAGTAGTATGTGATATCTCATAGGCAGGGATTTGAAACTATTTTTTTAAGAATTCTGGACTGACTGGTTTCCTGGATGATGAGGTCTTAGGCTATGGGAACTTTACTGTCTGCTGATTTTTATAATAAGTAACGCAAAGAATTGGTAAAGACACCAATTTTGAAGATGGAGAGGAAAGGCTGAAGGGGAGGAGGAGGCCTTTATTTGAAGATAACAATTCTTGTGTTGTTATGTTCAAAAGTCTTATCTAGTAAGTTTCCCATAGCTTGCTATCTTTTTTTCCAAATTCTTCATGTACCCACTATCTGACAAATATAATAGAAGTAGCATTATTTACTCACCTAATATACCAAGAGCTGTTTTACAAATGGTTGGAGACTCATATGTATATTGGGCTAAAAGCCAATGCCTGTAGTGGTGCCATAGGTTTAGATAAAGAACCAGGACTGAAGCAGATTTTGAGAGCTTTTGTGTGATGATAAATTGTGTAGACTTAGGAAATCCACACCTTGTATGTTTTCCAATGCATAGCTATCATGTGTTGTACTATAGAATCAATAAATTTTGTCAAAAAAAAAGTGCTTGTAAAGGGGTATACACTTCTGGGTGAATTAATGTTTTCCTGTTTACTGTAAAAAAGTTGGGATTTGTTGGTATAGTTTTCAATTTTGTTTTATACTTGCACACATTTCATGTTAATGTTGTACTCTCATTTGATTTTGATTGGCTGTGTATAATCATGGAGATTTTATCTAGATTCTTTTACTATATTTTATATGTTATTCTGTTACATTGAAGTTAGATGTACCTCAAATCATTATAGTTACATTGGTAATATGGTGAGATTGCTATCATATCACTGTGTCATTTCCATTATGTTCATCTAATTTCCAATGGAGAAGTCTGGTCAGAAGTGGTTTGTTTGGTTCAGTTGCTGGGCCCTCCTTGGATATTGGTGCTTCATGTGATGTGGAATTACTTAGGGTAGGTCCCTTTTGCTGGATTTGGTCAGGGCAATAAAGAGAGATGTAATGCTTATGTTATTGCTCCTCTCTCTCAAGGTAAAATTGTGTGGTCTGAGATGGTATCATGTTTGTTTTGGAGAAATACCACAGACCAATAACCTTAAAAGGTATTGGGAATAAAGTGGTCTGCTTTTTTCAAAATTCTGTGTAGGTGTCATAGTATGGCACCATTTGCTGGTTAGGAAGTCATCTGATTTGATTTTAGTGATGGTGTTCACTGTGTTTTTTTAGTCTTTGAAACCAGTGACTCCACAGGGACTTGGTTTTTTTAAATTTGTCACCAGTCTCTAGTTCTGTGTACCAGAGTAGTATGTGATATCCGATAGCCAGGGGTTTGAAACTATTTATTTAAGAATTCTGTACTGACTGGATTTCCGGATTATGAGGTCCTAGGCTATAGGAACTTTAGTATTTGCTGCTATTTACAATAAGTGACACATAAGATTGGTAAAGACACCAATTTTGGAGATGGAGAGGCAAGGCTGAAGGGGAGGAGTAGGCCTTTATTTGAAGATAACAATTCTTGTGTTGTTATGTTCAAAAGTCTTATCTAGTAAGTTTCCCATAGGAAGGTATTGGGAATAGAGACATATTTTTTTTTCAAAATTCCATGTAGGTGTCGTGGTATGGCACCATTTGCTTGTTAGGAAGTCATATGAGTTTATTTTACATGATGGTGTTCATTATGTTATTTTAGTCTTTGAAGCCAGTGACTCCATAGGGACTTGTTTTTTTATTAAATTTGCCACCAGTCTCTACTTATTTGTCCCAGAGTAGTATGTGATATCTCATAGGCAGGGATTTGAAACTATTTTTTTAAGAATTCTGGACTGACTGATTTCCTGGATGATGAGGTCTTAGGCTATGGGAACTTTACTGTCTACTGATTTTTATAATAAGTAACGCAAAGAATTGGTAAAGACACCAATTTTGGAGATGGAGAGGAAAGGCTGAAGGGGAGGAGGAGGCCTTTATTTGAAGCTAACAATTCTTGTGTTGTTATGTTCAAAAGTCTTATCTAGTAAGTTTCCCATAGCTCGCTATCTTTTTTTCCAAATTCTTCATGTACCCACTATCTGACAAATATAATTGAAGTAGCATTATTTACTCACCTAATATTCCAAGAGCTGTTTTACAAATGGTTGGAGACTCATATGTATATTGGGCTTAAAGCCAATGCCTGTAGTGGGGCCATAGGTTTAGATAAAGAACCAGGACTGAAGCAGATTTTGAGAGCTTTTGTGTGATGATAAATTGTGTAGACTTAGGATATCCAGACCTTGTACGTTTTCCAATGCATAGCTATCATGTGTTGTACTATAGAATCGATACATTTTGTAAAAAAAAAAGTGCTTGTAAAGGGGTATACACTTCTGGGTGAATTAATTCTGTTTTCCTGTTTACTGTAAAAAAGTTGGGATTTTTTGGTATAGTTTTCAATTTTGTTTTATACTTGCACACATTTCATGTTAATGTTGTACTCTTATTTGATTTTGATTGGCTGTGTATAATCATGGAGATTTTATCTAGATTCTTTTACTATATTTTATATGTTATTCTGTTACATTGAAGTTAGATGTACCTCAAATCATTATAGTTACATTGGTAATATGGTGAGATTGCTATCATATCACTGTGTCATTTCCATTATGTTCATCTAATTTCCAATGGAGATGTCTGGTCAGAAGTGGTTTGTTTGGTTCAGTTGCTGGGCCTTCCTTGGATATTGGTGCTTCATGTGAAGTGGAATAACTTAGGGTAGGTCCCTTTAGCTGGATTTGGTCAGGGCAATAAAGAGAGATGTAATGCTTATGTTATTGCTCCTCTCTCTCAAGGTAAAATTGTGTGGTCTGAGATGGTATCAGGTTTGTTTTGGAGAAATACCACAGACCAATAACCTTGAAAGGTATTGGGAATAAAGAGGTCTGCTTTTTTCAAAATTCTGTGTAGGTGTCATAGTATGGCGCCATTTGCTGGTTAGGAAGTCACCTGATTTGATTTTAGTGATGGTGTTCACTGTGTTTTTTTAGTCTTTGAAACCAGTGACTCCACAGGGACTTGGTTTTGGTAAATTTGTCACCAGTCTCTACTTCTGTGTACCAGAGTAGTATGTGATATCTGATAGCCAGGGGTTTGAAACTATTTTTTTAAGAATTCTATACTGACTGGATTTCCGGATTATGAGGTCCTAGGCTATAGGAACTTTAGTATTTGCTGCTATTTACAATAAGTGACACATAAGATTGGTAAAGACACCAATTTTGGAGATGGAGAGGCAAGGCTGAAGGGGAGGAGGAGGCCTTTATTTGAAGATAACAATTCTTGTGTTGTTATGTTCAAAAGTCTCATCTAGTAAGTTTCCCATAGGAAGGTATTGGGAATAGAGACATATTTTTTTTTTCAAAATTCCATGTAGGTGTCGTGGTATGGCACCATTTGCTTGTTAGGAAGTCATATGAGTTTATTTTACATGATTGTGTTCATTATGTTATTTTAGTCTTTGAAGCCAGTGACTCCATAGGGACTTGTTTTTTGATTATATTTGCCACCAGTCTCTACTTATTTGTCCCAGAGTAGTATGTGATATCTCATAGGCAGGGATTTGAAACTATTTTTTTAAGAATTCTGGACTGACTGGTTTCCTGGATGATGAGGTCTTAGGCTATGGGAACTTTACTGTCTACTGATTTTTATAATAAGTAACGCAAAGAATTGGTAAAGACACCAATTTTGGAGATGGAGAGGAAAGGCTGAAGGGGAGGAGGAGGCCTTTATTTGAAGATAACAATTCTTGTGTTGTTATGTTCAAAAGTCTTATCTAGTAAGTTTCCCATAGCTCGCTATCTTTTTTTCCAAATTCTTCATGTACCCACTATCTGACAAATATAATAGAAGTAGCATTATTTACTCACCTAATATACCAAGAGCTGTTTTACAAATGGTTGGAGACTCATATGTATATTGGGCTTATAGCCAATGCCTGTAGTGGTGCCATAGGTTTAGATAAAGAACCAGGACTGAAGCAGATTTTGAGAGCTTTTGTGTGATGATAAATTGTGTAGACTTAGGATATCCAGACCTTGTACGTTTTCCAATGCGTAGCTATCATGTGTTGTACTATAGAATCAATACATTTTGTAAAAAAAAGTGCTTGTAAAGGGGTATACACTTCTGGGTGAATTAATTCTGTGTTTTCCTGTTTATTGTAAAAAAGTTGGAAATTTTTTGGTATAGTTTTCAATTTTGTTTTATACTTGCACACATTTCATGTTAATGTTGTACTCTCATTTGATTTTGATTGGCTGTGTATAATCATGGATATTTTATCTAGATTCTTTTACTATATTTTATATGTTATTCTGTTACATTGAAGTTAGATGTACCTCAAATCATTATAGTTACATTGGTAATATGGTGAGATTGCTATCATATCACTGTGTCATTTCCATTATGTTCATCTAATTTCCAATGGAGATGTCTGGTCAGAAGTGGTTTGTTTGGTTCAGTTGCTGGGCCCTCCTTGGATATTGGTGCTTCATGTGAAGTGGAATAACTTAGGGTAGGTCCCTTTAGCTGGATTTGGTCAGGGCAATAAAGAGAGATGTAATGCTTATGTTATTGCTCCTCTCTCTCAAGGTAAAATTGTGTGGTCTGAGATGGTATCATGTTTGTTTTGGAGAAATACCACAGACCAATAACCTTGAAAGGTATTGGGAATAAAGAGGTCTGCTTTTTTCAAAATTCTGTGTAGGTGTCATAGTATGGCGCCATTTGCTGGTTAGGAAGTCATCTGATTTGATTTAAGTGATGGTGTTCACTGTGTTTTTTTTAGTCTTTGAAACCAGTGACTCCACAGGGACTTTGTTTTGGTAAATTTGTCACCAGTCTCTACTTCTGTGTACCAGAGTAGTATGTGATATCTGATAGCCAGGGGTTTGAAACTATTTTTTTAAGAATTCTGTACTGACTGGATTTCCGGATTATGAGGTCCTAGGCTATAGGAACTTTAGTATTTGCTGCTATTTACAATAAGTGACACATAAGATTGGTAAAGACACCAATATTGGAGATGGAGAGGCAAGGCTGAAGGGGAGGAGGAGGCCTTTATTTGAAGATAACAATTCCTTTGTTGTTATGTTCAAAAGTCTTATCTAGTAAGTATCCCATAGAAAGGTATTGGGAATAGAGACATATTTTTTTTTCAAAATTCCATGTAGGTTTCGTGGTATGGCACCATTTGCTTGTTAGGAAGTCATATAAGTTTATTTTACATGATGGTGTTCATTATGTTATTTTAGTCTCTGAAGCCAGTGACTCCATAGGGACTTGTTTTTTGATTACATTTGCCACCAGTCTCTACTTATTTGTCCCAGAGTAGTATGTGATATCTCATAGGCAGGGATTTGAAACTATTTTTTTAAGAATTCTGGACTGACTGGTTTCCTGGATGATGAGGTCTTAGGCTATGGGAACTTTGCTGTCTGCTGATTTTTATAATAAGTAACGCAAAGAATTGGTAAAGACACCAATTTTGGAGATGGAGAGGAAAGGCTGAAGGGGAGGAGGAGGCCTTTATTTGAAGATAACAATTCTTGTGTTGTTATGTTCAAAAGTCTTATCTAGTAAGTTTCCCATAGCTCGCTATCTTTTTTTCCAAATTCTTCATGTACCCACTATCTGACAAATATAATAGAAGTAGCATTATTTACTCACCTAATATTCCAAGAGCTGTTTTACAATTGGTTGGAGACTCATATGTATATTGGGCTTAAAGCCAATGCCTGTAGTGGTGCCATAGGTTTAGGTAAAGAACCAGGACTGAAGCAGATTTTGAGAGCTTTTGTGTGATGATAAATTGTGTAGACTTAGGATATCCAGACCTTGTACGTTTTCCAATGCGTAGCTATCATGTGTTGTACTATAGAATCAATACATTTTGGAAAAAAAAGTGCTTGTAAAGGGGTATACACTTCTGGGTGAATTAATTCTGTGTTTTCCTGTTTATTGTAAAAAAGTTGGGATTTTTTGGTATAGTTTTCAATTTTGTTTTATACTTGCACACATTTCATGTTAATGTTGTACTCTCATTTGATTTTGATTGGCTGTGTATAATCATGGAGATTTTATCTAGATTATTTTACTATATTTTATATGTTATTCTGTTACATTGAAGTTAGATGTACCTCAAATCATTATAGTTACATTGGTAATATGGTGAGATTGCTATCATATCACTGTGTCATTTCCATTATGTTCATCTAATTTCCAATGGAGATGTCTGGTCAGAAGTGGTTTGTTTGGTTCAGTTGCTGGGCCCTCCTTGGATATTGGTGCTTCATGTGAAGTGGAATAACTTAGGGTAGGTCCCTTTAGCTGGATTTGATCAGGGCAATAAAGAGAGATGTAATGCTTGTGTTATTGCTCCTCTCTCTCAAGGTAAAATTGTGTGGTCTGAGATGGTATCATGTTTGTTTTGGAGAAATACCACAGACCAATAACCTTGAAAGGTATTGGGAATAAAGAGGTCTGCTTTTTTCAAAATTCTGTGTAGGTGTCATAGTATGGCGCCATTTGCTGGTTAGGAAGTCATCTGATTTGATTTTAGTGATGATGTTCACTGTGTTTTTTTAGTCTTTGAAACCAGTGACTCCACAGGGACTTGGTTTTGGTAAATTTGTCACCAGTCTCTACTTCTGTGTACCAGAGTAGTATGTGATATCTGATAGCCAGGGGTTTGAAACTATTTTTTTAAGAATTCTGTACTGACTGGATTTCCGGATTATGAGGTCCTAGGCTATAGGAACTTTAGTATTTGCTGCTATTTACAATAAGTGACACATAAGATTGGTAAAGACACCAATATTGGAGATGGAGAGGCAAGGCTGAAGAGGAAGAGGAGGCTTTTATTTGAAGATAACAAATCCTTTGTTGTTATGTTCAAAAGTCTTATCTAGTAAGTTTCCCATAGGAAGGTATTGGGAATAGAGACATATTTTTTTTTCAAAATTCCATGTAGGTGTCGTGGTATGGCACCATTTGCTTGTTAGGAAGTCATATGAGTTTATTTTACATGATGGTGTTCATTATGTTATTTTAGTCTTTGAAGCCAGTGACTCCATAGGGACTTGTTTTTTTATTAAATTTGCCACCAGTCTCTACTTATTTGTCCCAGAGTAGTATGTGATATCTCATAGGCAGGGATTTGAAACTATTTTTTTAAGAATTCTGGACTGACTGGTTTCCTGGATGATGAGGTCTTAGGCTATGGGAACTTTACTGTCTGCTTATTTTTATAATAAGTAACGCAAAGAATTGGTAAAGACACCAATTTTGGAGATGGAGAGGAAAGGCTGAAGGGGAGGAGGAGGCCTTTATTTGAAGATAACAATTCTTGTGTTGTTATGTTCAAAAGTCTTATCTAGTAAGTTTCCCATAGCTCGCTATCTTTTTTTCCAAATTCTTCATGTACCCACTATCTGACAAATATAATAGAAGTAGCATTATTTACTCACCTAATATTCCAAGAGCTGTTTTACAAATGGTTGGAGACTCATATGTATATTGGGCTTAAAGCCAATGCCTGTAGTGGTGCCATAGGTTTAGATAAAGAACCAGGACTGAAGCAGATTTTGAGAGCTTTTGTGTGATGATAAATTGTGTAGACTTAGGATATCCAGACCTTGTACGTTTTCCAATGCATAGCTATCATGTGTTGTACTATAAAATCAATACATTTTGTAAAAAAAAGTGCTTGTAAAGGGGTATATACACTTCTGGGTGAATTAATTCTGTGTTTTCCTGTTTACTGTAAAAAAGTTGGGATTTTTTGGTATAGTTTTCAATTTTGTTTTATACTTGCACACATTTCATGTTAATGTTGTACTCTCATTTGATTTTGATTGGCTGTGTATAATCATGGAGATTTTATCTAGATTCTTTTACTATATTTTATATGTTATTCTGTTACATTGAAGTTAGATGTACCTCAAATCATTATAGTTACATTAGTAATATGGTGAGATTGCTATCATATCACTGTGTCATTTCCATTATGTTCATCTAATTTCCAATGGAGATGTCTGGTCAGAAGTGGTTTGTTTGGTTCAGTTGCTGGGCTCTCCATGGATATTGGTGCTTCATGTGAAGTGGAATAACTTAGGGTAGGTCCCTTTAGCTGGATTTGGTCAGGGCAATAAAGAGAGATGTAATGCTTATGTTATTGCTCCTCTCTCTCAAGGTAAAATTGTGTGGTCTGAGATGGTATCATGTTTGTTTTGGAGAAATACCACAGACCAATAAACTTTAAAGGTAATGGGAATAAAGAGGTCTGCTTTTTTCAAAATTCTGTGTAGGTGTCATAGTATGGCGCCATTTGCTGGTTAGGAAGTCATCTGATTTGATTTTAGTGATGGTGTTCACTGTGTTTTTTTAGTCTTTGAAACCAGTGACTCCACAGGGACTTGGTTTTGGTAAATTTATCACCAGTCTCTACTTCTGTGTACCAGAGAAGTATGTGATATCTGATAGCCAGGGGTTTGAAACTATTTTTTTAAGAATTCTGTACTGACTGGATTTCCGGATTATGAGGTCCTAGGCTATAGGAACTTTAGTATTTGCTGCTATTTACAATACGTGACACATAAGATTGGTAAAGACACCAATTTTGGAGATGGAGAGGAAAGGCTGAAGGGGAGGAGGAGGCCTTTATTTGAAGATAACAATTCTTGTGTTGTTATGTTCAAAAGTCTCATCTAGTAAGTTTCCCATAGGAAGGTATTGGGAATAGAGACATATTTTTTTTTCAAAATTCCATGTAGGTGTCGTGGTATGGCACCATTTTCTTGTTAGGAAGTCATATAAGTTTATTTTACATGATGGTGCTCATTATGTTATTTTAGTCTTTGAAGCCAGTGACTCCGTAGGGACTTGTTTTTTTATTAAATTTGCCACCAGTCTCTACTTATTTGTCCCAGTGTAGTATGTGATATCTCATAGGCAGGGATTTGAAACTATTTTTTTATGAATTCTGGACTGACTGGTTTCCTGGATGATGAGGTCTTAGGCTATGGGAACTTTACTGTCTACTGATTTTTATAATAAGTAACGCAAAGAATTGGTAAAGACACCAATTTTGGAGATGGAGAGGAAATGCTGAAGGGGAGGAGGAGGCCTTTATTTGAAGATAACAATTCTTGTGTTGTTATGTTCAAAAGTCTTATCTAGTAAGTTTCCCATAGCTCGCTATCTTTTTTTCCAAATTCTTCATGTACCCACTATCTGACAAATATAATAGAAGTAGCATTATTTACTCACCTAATATACCAAGAGCTGTTTTACAAATGGTTGGAGACTCATATGTATATTGGGCTTATAGCCAATGCCTGTAGTGGTGCCATAGGTTTAGATAAAGAACCAGGACTGAAGCAGATTTTGAGAGCTTTTGTGTGATGATAAATTGTGTAGACTTAGGATATCCAGACCTTGTACGTTTTCCAATGCATAGCTATCATGTGTTGTACTATAGAATCGATACATTTTGTAAAAAAAAAGTGCTTGTAAAGGGGTATACACTTCTGGGTGAATTAATTCTGTGTTTTCCTGTTTACTGTAAAAAAGTTGGGATTTTTTGGTATAGTTTTCAATTTTGTTTTATACTTGCACACATTTCATGTTAATGTTGTACTCTTATTTGATTTTGATTGGCTGTGTATAATCATGGAGATTTTATCTAGATTCTTTTACTATATTTGATATGTTATTCTGTTACATTGAAGTTAGATGTACCTCAAATCATTATAGTTACATTGGTAATATGGTGAGATTGCTATCATATCACTGTGTCATTTCCATTATGTTCATCTAATTTCCAATGGAGATGTCTGGTCAGAAGTGGTTTGTTTGGTTCAGTTGCTGGGCCCTCCTTGGATATTGGTGCTTCATGTGAAGTGGAATAACTTAGGGTAGGTCCCTTTAGCTGGATTTGGTCAGGGCAATAAAGAGAGATGTAATGCTTATGTTATTGCTCCTCTCTCTCAAGGTAAAATTGTGTGGTCTGAGATGGTATCATGTTTGTTTTTGAGAAATACCACAGACCAATAACCTTGAAAGATATTGGGAATAAAGAGGTCTGCTTTTTTCAAAATTCTGTGTAGGTGTCATAGTATGGCGCCATTTGCTGGTTAGGAAGTCATCTGATTTGATTTTAGTTATGGTGTTCACTGTTTTTTTTTAGTCTTTGAAACCAGTGACTCCACAGGGACTTGGTTTTGGTAAATTTGTCACCAGTCTCTACTTCTGTGTACCAGAGTAGTATGTGATATCTGATAGCCATGGGTTTGAAACTATTTTTTTAAGAATTCTGTACTGACTGGATTTCCGGATTATGAGGTCCTAGGCTATAGGAACTTTAGTATTTGCTGCTATTTACAATAAGTGACACATAAGATTGGTAAAGACACCAATTTTGGAGATGGAGAGGCAAGGCTGAAGGGGAGGAGGAGGCCTTTATTTGAAGATAACAATTCTTGTGTTGTTATGTTCAAAAGTCTTATGTAGTAAGTTTCCCATAGGAAGGTATTGGGAATAGAAACATATTTTTTTTTTCAAAATTCCATGTAGGTGTCGTGGTATGGCACCATTTGCTTGTTAGGAAGTCATATGAGTTTATTTTACATGATGGTGTTCATTATGTTATTTTAGTCTTTGAAGCCAGTGACTCCATAGGGACTTGTGTTTTGATTAAATTTGCCACCAGTCTCTACTTATTTGTCCCAGAGTAGTATGTGATATCTCATAGGCAGGGATTTGAAACTATTTTTTTAAGAATTCTGGACTGACTGGTTTCCTGGATGATGAGGTCTTAGGCTATGGGAACTTTACTGTCTGCTGATTTTTATAATAAGTAACGCAAAGAATTGGTAAAGACACCAATTTTGGAGATGGAGAGGAAAGGCTGAAGGGGAGGAGGAGGCCTTTATTTGAAGATAACAATTCTTGTGTTGTTATGTTCAAAAGTCTTATCTAGTAAGTTTCCCATAGCTCGCTATCTTTTTTTCCAAATTCTTCATGTACCCACTATCCGACAAATATAATTGAAGTAGCATTATTTACTCACCTAATATACCAAGAGCTGTTTTACAAATGGTTTGAGACTCATATGTATATTGGGCTTAAAGCCAATGCCTGTAGTGGTGCCATAGGTTTAGATAAAGAACCAGGACTGAAGCAGATTTTGAGAGCTTTTGTGTGATGATAAATTGTGTAGACTTAGGATATCCAGACCTTGTACGTTTTCCAATGCGTAGCTATCATGTGTTGTACTATAGAATCAATACATTTTGTAAAAAAAAGTGCTTGTAAAGGGGTATACACTTCTGGGTGAATTAATTCTGTGTTTTCCTGTTTATTGTAAAAAAGTTGGAAATTTTTTGGTATAGTTTTCAATTTTGTTTTATACTTGCACACATTTCATGTTAATGTTGTACTCTTATTTGATTTTGATTGGCTGTGTATAATCATGGAGATTTTATCTAGATTCTTTTACTATATTTTATATGTTATTCTGTTACATTGAAGTTAGATGTACCTCAAATCATTATAGTTACATTGGTAATATGGTGAGATTGCTATCATATCACTGTGTCATTTCCATTATGTTCATCTAATTTCCAATGGAGATGTCTGGTCAGAAGTGGTTTGTTTGGTTCAGTTGCTGGGCCTTCCTTGGATATTGGTGCTTCATGTGAAGTGGAATAACTTAGGGTAGGTCCCTTTAGCTGGATTTGGTCAGGGCAATAAAGAGAGATGTAATGCTTATGTTATTGCTCCTCTCTCTCAAGGTAAAATTGTGTGGTCTGAGATGGTATCAGGTTTGTTTTGGAGAAATACCACAGACCAATAACCTTGAAAGGTATTGGGAATAAAGAGGTCTGCTTTTTTCAAAATTCTGTGTAGGTGTCATAGTATGGCGCCATTTGCTGGTTAGGAAGTCACCTGATTTGATTTTAGTGATGTTGTTCACTGTGTTTTTTTAGTCTTTGAAACCAGTGACTCCACAGGGACTTGGTTTTGGTAAATTTGTCACCAGTCTCTACTTCTGTGTACCAGAGTAGTATGTGATATCTGATAGCCAGGGGTTTGAAACTATTTTTTTAAGAATTCTATACTGACTGGATTTCCGGATTATGAGGTCCTAGGCTATAGGAACTTTAGTATTTGCTGCTATTTACAATAAGTGACACATAAGATTGGTAAAGACACCAATTTTGGAGATGGAGAGGCAAGGCTGAAGGGGAGGAGGAGGCCTTTATTTGAAGATAACAATTCTTGTGTTGTTATGTTCAAAAGTCTCATCTAGTAAGTTTCCCATAGGAAGGTATTGGGAATAGAGACATATTTTTTTTTTTCAAAATTCCATGTAGGTGTCGTGGTATGGCACCATTTGCTTGTTAGGAAGTCATATGAGTTTATTTTACATGATTGTGTTCATTATGTTATTTTAGTCTTTGAAGCCAGTGACTCCATAGGGACTTGTTTTTTGATTATATTTGCCACCAGTCTCTACTTATTTGTCCCAGAGTAGTATGTGATATCTCATAGGCAGGGATTTGAAACTATTTTTTTAAGAATTCTGGACTGACTGGTTTCCTGGATGATGAGGTCTTAGGCTATGGGAACTTTACTGTCTACTGATTTTTATAATAAGTAACGCAAAGAATTGGTAAAGACACCAATTTTGGAGATGGAGAGGAAAGGCTGAAGGGGAGGAGGAGGCCTTTATTTGAAGATAACAATTCTTGTGTTGTTATGTTCAAAAGTCTTATCTAGTAAGTTTCCCATAGCTCGCTATCTTTTTTTCCAAATTCTTCATGTACCCACTATCTGACAAATATAATAGAAGTAGCATTATTTACTCACCTAATATACCAAGAGCTGTTTTACAAATGGTTGGAGACTCATATGTATATTGGGCTTATAGCCAATGCCTGTAGTGGTGCCATAGGTTTAGATAAAGAACCAGGACTGAAGCAGATTTTGAGAGCTTTTGTGTGATGATAAATTGTGTAGACTTAGGATATCCAGACCTTGTACGTTTTCCAATGCGTAGCTATCATGTGTTGTGCTATAGAATCAATACATTTTGTAAAAAAAAGTGCTTGTAAAGGGGTATACACTTCTGGGTGAATTAATTCTGTGTTTTCCTGTTTATTGTAAAAAAGTTGGAAATTTTTTGGTATAGTTTTCAATTTTGTTTTATACTTGCACACATTTCATGTTAATGTTGTACTCTCATTTGATTTTGATTGGCTGTGTATAATCATGGATATTTTATCTAGATTCTTTTACTATATTTTATATGTTATTCTGTTACATTGAAGTTAGATGTACCTCAAATCATTATAGTTACATTGGTAATATGGTGAGATTGCTATCATATCACTGTGTCATTTCCATTATGTTCATCTAATTTCCAATGGAGATGTCTGGTCAGAAGTGGTTTGTTTGGTTCAGTTGCTGGGCCCTCCTTGGATATTGGTGCTTCATGTGAAGTGGAATAACTTAGGGTAGGTCCCTTTAGCTGGATTTGGTCAGGGCAATAAAGAGAGATGTAATGCTTATGTTATTGCTCCTCTCAAGGTAAAATTGTGTGGTCTGAGATGGTATCATGTTTGTTTTGGAGAAATACCACAGACCAATAACCTTGAAAGGTATTGGGAATAAAGAGGTCTGCTTTTTTCAAAATTCTGTGTAGGTGTCATAGTATGGCGCCATTTGCTGGTTAGGAAGTCATCTGATTTGATTTAAGTGATGGTGTTCACTGTGTTTTTTTTAGTCTTTGAAACCAGTGACTCCACAGGGACTTTGTTTTGGTAAATTTGTCACCAGTCTCTACTTCTGTGTACCAGAGTAGTATGTGATATCTGATAGCCAGGGGTTTGAAACTATTTTTTTAAGAATTCTGTACTGACTGGATTTCCGGATTATGAGGTCCTAGGCTATAGGAACTTTAGTATTTGCTGCTATTTACAATAAGTGACACATAAGATTGGTAAAGACACCAATATTGGAGATGGAGAGGCAAGGCTGAAGGGGAGGAGGAGGCCTTTATTTGAAGATAACAATTCCTTTGTTGTTATGTTCAAAAGTCTTATCTAGTAAGTATCCCATAGAAAGGTATTGGGAATAGAGACATATTTTTTTTTCAAAATTCCATGTAGGTGTCGTGGTATGGCACCATTTGCTTGTTAGGAAGTCATATAAGTTTATTTTACATGATGGTGTTCATTATGTTATTTTAGTCTCTGAAGCCAGTGACTCCATAGGGACTTGTTTTTTGATTACATTTGCCACCAGTCTCTACTTATTTGTCCCAGAGTAGTATGTGATATCTCATAGGCAGGGATTTGAAACTATTTTTTTAAGAATTCTGGACTGACTGGTTTCCTGGATGATGAGGTCTTAGGCTATGGGAACTTTGCTGTCTGCTGATTTTTATAATAAGTAACGCAAAGAATTGGTAAAGACACCAATTTTGGAGATGGAGAGGAAAGGCTGAAGGGGAGGAGGAGGCCTTTATTTGAAGATAACAATTCTTGTGTTGTTATGTTCAAAAGTCTTATCTAGTAAGTTTCCCATAGCTCGCTATCTTTTTTTCCAAATTCTTCATGTACCCACTATCTGACAAATATAATAGAAGTAGCATTATTTACTCACCTAATATTCCAAGAGCTGTTTTACAAATGGTTGGAGACTCATATGTATATTGGGCTTAAAGCCAATGCCTGTAGTGGTGCCATAGGTTTAGGTAAAGAACCAGGACTGAAGCAGATTTTGAGAGCTTTTGTGTGATGATAAATTGTGTAGACTTAGGATATCCAGACCTTGTACGTTTTCCAATGCGTAGCTATCATGTGTTGTACTATAGAATCAATACATTTTGGAAAAAAAAGTGCTTGTAAAGGGGTATACACTTCTGGGTGAATTAATTCTGTGTTTTCCTGTTTATTGTAAAAAAGTTGGGATTTTTTGGTATAGTTTTCAATTTTGTTTTATACTTGCACACATTTCATGTTAATGTTGTACTCTCATTTGATTTTGATTGGCTGTGTATAATCATGGAGATTTTATCTAGATTATTTTACTATATTTTATATGTTATTCTGTTACATTGAAGTTAGATGTACCTCAAATCATTATAGTTACATTGGTAATATGGTGAGATTGCTATCATATCACTGTGTCATTTCCATTATGTTCATCTAATTTCCAATGGAGATGTCTGGTCAGAAGTGGTTTGTTTGGTTCAGTTGCTGGGCCCTCCTTGGATATTGGTGCTTCATGTGAAGTGGAATAACTTAGGGTAGGTCCCTTTAGCTGGATTTGGTCAGGGCAATAAAGAGAGATGTAATGCTTATGTTATTGCTCCTCTCTCTCAAGGTAAAATTGTGTGGTCTGAGATGGTATCATGTTTGTTTTGGAGAAATACCACAGACCAATAACCTTGAAAGGTATTGGGAATAAAGAGGTCTGCTTTTTTCAAAATTCTGTGTAGGTGTCATAGTATGGCACCATTTGCTGGTTAGGAAGTCATCTGATTTGATTTTAGTGATGGTGTTCACTGTGTTTTTTTAGTCTTTGAAACCAGTGACTCCACAGGGACTTGGTTTTGGTAAATTTGTCACCAGTCTCTACTTCTGTGTACCAGAGTAGTATGTGATATCTGATAGCCAGGGGTTTGAAACTATTTTTTTAAGAATTCTGTACTGACTGGATTTCCGGATTATGAGGTCCTAGGCTATAGGAACTTTAGTATTTGCTGCTATTTACAATAAGTGACACATAAGATTGGTAAAGACACCAATATTGGAGATGGAGAGGCAAGGCTGAAGAGGAAGAGGAGGCTTTTATTTGAAGATAACAAATCCTTTGTTGTTATGTTCAAAAGTCTTATCTAGTAAGTTTCCCATAGGAAGGTATTGGGAATAGAGACATATTTTTTTTTCAAAATTCCATGTAGGTGTCGTGGTATGGCACCATTTGCTTGTTAGGAAGTCATATGAGTTTATTTTACATGATGGTGTTCATTATGTTATTTTAGTCTTTGAAGCCAGTGACTCCATAGGGACTTGTTTTTTTATTAAATTTGCCACCAGTCTCTACTTATTTGTCCCAGAGTAGTATGTGATATCTCATAGGCAGGGATTTGAAACTATTTTTTTAAGAATTCTGGACTGACTGGTTTCCTGGATGATGAGGTCTTAGGCTATGGGAACTTTACTGTCTACTGATTTTTATAATAAGTAACGCAAAGAATTGGTAAAGACACCAATTTTGGAGATGGAGAGGAAAGGCTGAAGGGGAGGAGGAGGCCTTTATTTGAAGATAACAATTCTTGTGTTGTTATGTTCAAAAGTCTTATCTAGTAAGTTTCCCATAGCTCGCTATCTTTTTTTCCAAATTCTTCATGTACCCACTATCTGACAAATATAATAGAAGTAGCATTATTTACTCACCTAATATTCCAAGAGCTGTTTTACAAATGGTTGGAGACTCATATGTATATTGGGCTTAAAGCCAATGCCTGTAGTGGTGCCATAGGTTTAGATAAAGAACCAGGACTGAAGCAGATTTTGAGAGCTTTTGTGTGATGATAAATTGTGTAGACTTAGGATATCCAGACCTTGTACGTTTTCCAATGCATAGCTATCATGTGTTGTACTATAAAATCAATACATTTTGTAAAAAAAAGTGCTTGTAAAGGGGTATATACACTTCTGGGTGAATTAATTCTGTGTTTTCCTGTTTACTGTAAAAAAGTTGGGATTTTTTGGTATAGTTTTCAATTTTGTTTTATACTTGCACACATTTCATGTTAATGTTGTACTCTCATTTGATTTTGATTGGCTGTGTATAATCATGGAGATTTTATCTAGATTCTTTTACTATATTTTATATGTTATTCTGTTACATTGAAGTTAGATGTACCTCAAATCATTATAGTTACATTAGTAATATGGTGAGATTGCTATCATATCACTGTGTCATTTCCATTATGTTCATCTAATTTCCAATGGAGATGTCTGGTCAGAAGTGGTTTGTTTGGTTCAGTTGCTGGGCTCTCCATGGATATTGGTGCTTCATGTGAAGTGGAATAACTTAGGGTAGGTCCCTTTAGCTGGATTTGGTCAGGGCAATAAAGAGAGATGTAATGCTTATGTTATTGCTCCTCTCTCTCAAGGTAAAATTGTGTGGTCTGAGATGGTATCATGTTTGTTTTGGAGAAATACCACAGACCAATAAACTTTAAAGGTAATGGGAATAAAGAGGTCTGCTTTTTTCAAAATTCTGTGTAGGTGTCATAGTATGGCGCCATTTGCTGGTTAGGAAGTCATCTGATTTGATTTTAGTGATGGTGTTCACTGTGTTTTTTTAGTCTTTGAAACCAGTGACTCCACAGGGACTTGGTTTTGGTAAATTTGTCACCAGTCTCTACTTCTGTGTACCAGAGAAGTATGTGATATCTGATAGCCAGGGGTTTGAAACTATTTTTTTAAGAATTCTGTACTGACTGGATTTCCGGATTATGAGGTCCTAGGCTATAGGAACTTTAGTATTTGCTGCTATTTACAATACGTGACACATAAGATTGGTAAAGACACCAATTTTGGAGATGGAGAGGAAAGGCTGAAGGGGAGGAGGAGGCCTTTATTTGAAGATAACAATTCTTGTGTTGTTATGTTCAAAAGTCTCATCTAGTAAGTTTCCCATAGGAAGGTATTGGGAATAGAGACATATTTTTTTTTCAAAATTCCATGTAGGTGTCGTGGTATGGCACCATTTTCTTGTTAGGAAGTCATATAAGTTTATTTTACATGATGGTGCTCATTATGTTATTTTAGTCTTTGAAGCCAGTGACTCCGTAGGGACTTGTTTTTTTATTAAATTTGCCACCAGTCTCTACTTATTTGTCCCAGTGTAGTATGTGATATCTCATAGGCAGGGATTTGAAACTATTTTTTTATGAATTCTGGACTGACTGGTTTCCTGGATGATGAGGTCTTAGGCTATGGGAACTTTACTGTCTACTGATTTTTATAATAAGTAACGCAAAGAATTGGTAAAGACACCAATTTTGGAGATGGAGAGGAAATGCTGAAGGGGAGGAGGAGGCCTTTATTTGAAGATAACAATTCTTGTGTTGGTATGTTCAAAAGTCTTATCTAGTAAGTTTCCCATAGCTCGCTATCTTTTTTTCCAAATTCTTCATGTACCCACTATCTGACAAATATAATAGAAGTAGCATTATTTACTCACCTAATATACCAAGAGCTGTTTTACAAATGGTTGGAGACTCATATGTATATTGGGCTTATAGCCAATGCCTGTAGTGGTGCCATAGGTTTAGATAAAGAACCAGGACTGAAGCAGATTTTGAGAGCTTTTGTGTGATGATAAATTGTGTAGACTTAGGATATCCAGACCTTGTACGTTTTCCAATGCATAGCTATCATGTGTTGTACTATAGAATCGATACATTTTGTAAAAAAAAAAGTGCTTGTAAAGGGGTATACACTTCTGGGTGAATTAATTCTGTGTTTTCCTGTTTACTGTAAAAAAGTTGGGATTTTTTGGTATAGTTTTCAATTTTGTTTTATACTTGCACACATTTCATGTTAATGTTGTACTCTTATTTGATTTTGATTGGCTGTGTATAATCATGGAGATTTTATCTAGATTCTTTTACTATATTTGATATGTTATTCTGTTACATTGAAGTTAGATGTACCTCAAATCATTATAGTTACATTGGTAATATGGTGAGATTGCTATCATATCACTGTGTCATTTCCATTATGTTCATCTAATTTCCAATGGAGATGTCTGGTCAGAAGTGGTTTGTTTGGTTCAGTTGCTGGGCCCTCCTTGGATATTGGTGCTTCATGTGAAGTGGAATAAGTTAGGGTAGGTCCCTTTAGCTGGATTTGGTCAGGGCAATAAAGAGAGATGTAATGCTTATGTTATTGCTCCTCTCTCTCAAGGTAAAATTTTGTGGTCTGAGATGGTATCATGTTTGTTTTGGAGAAATACCACAGACCAATAACCTTGAAAGGTATTGGGAATAAAGAGGTCTGCTTTTTTCAAAATTCTGTGTAGGTGTCATAGTATGGCGCCATTTGCTGGTTAGGAAGTTATCTGATTTGATTTTAGTGATGGTGTTCACTGTGTTTTTTTAGTCTTTGAAACCAGTGACTCCACAGGGACTTGGTTTTGGTAAATTTTTTTACCAGTCTCTACTTCTGTGTACCAGAGAAGTATGTGATATCTGATAGCCAGGGGTTTGAAACTATTTTTTTAAGAATTCTGTACTGACTGGATTTCCGGATTATGAGGTCCTAGGCTATAGGAACTTTAGTATTTGCTGCTATTTACAATACGTGACACATAAGATTGGTAAAGACACCAATTTTGGAGATGGAGAGGAAAGGCTGAAGGGGAGGAGGAGGCCTTTATTTGAAGATAACAATTCTTGTGTTGTTATGTTCAAAAGTCTCATCTAGTAAGTTTCCCATAGGAAGGTATTGGGAATAGAGACATATTTTTTTTTCAAAATTCCATGTAGGTGTCGTGGTATGGCACCATTTTCTTGTTAGGAAGTCATATAAGTTTATTTTACATGATGGTGCTCATTATGTTATTTTAGTCTTTGAAGCCAGTGACTCCGTAGGGACTTGTTTTTTTATTAAATTTGCCACCAGTCTCTACTTATTTGTCCCAGTGTAGTATGTGATATCTCTTAGGCAGGGATTTGAAACTATTTTTTTATGAATTCTGGACTGACTGGTTTCCTGGATGATGAGGTCTTAGGCTATGGGAACTTTACTGTCTACTGATTTTTATAATAAGTAACGCAAAGAATTGGTAAAGACACCAATTTTGGAGATGGAGAGGAAATGCTGAAGGGGAGGAGGAGGCCTTTATTTGAAGATAACAATTCTTGTGTTGTTATGTTCAAAAGTCTTATCTAGTAAGTTTCCCATAGCTCGCTATCTTTTTTTCCAAATTCTTCATGTACCCACTATCTGACAAATATAATAGAAGTAGCATTATTTACTCACCTAATATACCAAGAGCTGTTTTACAAATGGTTGGAGACTCATATGTATATTGGGCTTAAAGCCAATGCCTGTAGTGGTGCCATAGGTTTAGATAAAGAACCAGGACTGAAGCAGATTTTGAGAGCTTTTGTGTGATGATAAATTGTGTAGACTTAGGATATCCAGACCTTGTACGTTTTCCAATGCATAGCTATCATGTGTTGTACTATAGAATCAATACATTTTGTAAAAAAAAAAGTGCTTTGTAAAGGGGTAAACACTTCTGCGTGAATTAATTCTGTGTTTTCCTGTTTATTGTAAAAAAGTTGGACATTTTTTGGTATAGTTTTCAATTTTGTTTTATACTTGCACACATTTCATGTTAATGTTGTACTCTCATTTGATTTTGATTGGCTGTGTATAATCATGGAGATTTTATCTAGATTCTTTTAATATATTTTATATGTTATTCTGTTACATTGAAGTTAGATGTACCTCAAATCATTATAGTTACATTGGTAATATGGTGAGATTGCTATCATATCACTGTGTCATTTCCATTATGTTCATCTAATTTCCAATGGAGATGTCTGGTCAGAAGTGGTTTGTTTGGTTCAGTTGCTGGGCCCTCCTTGGATATTGGTGCTTCATGTGAAGTGGAATAACTTAGGGTAGGTCCCTTTAGCTGGATTTGGTCAGGGCAATAAAGAGAGATGTAATGCTTATGTTATTGCTCCTCTCTCTCAAGGTAAAATTGTGTGGTCTGAGATGGTATCATGTTTGTTTTTGAGAAATACCACAGACCAATAACCTTGAAAGATATTGGGAATAAAGAGGTCTGCTTTTTTCAAAATTCTGTGTAGGTGTCATAGTATGGCGCCATTTGCTGGTTAGGAAGTCATCTGATTTGATTTTAGTTATGGTGTTCACTGTTTTTTTTTAGTCTTTGAAACCAGTGACTCCACAGGGACTTGGTTTTGGTAAATTTGTCACCAGTCTCTACTTCTGTGTACCAGAGTAGTATGTGATATCTGATAGCCATGGGTTTGAAACTATTTTTTTAAGAATTCTGTACTGACTGGATTTCCGGATTATGAGGTCCTAGGCTATAGGAACTTTAGTATTTGCTGCTATTTACAATAAGTGACACATAAGATTGGTAAAGACACCAATTTTGGAGATGGAGAGGCAAGGCTGAAGGGGAGGAGGAGGCCTTTATTTGAAGATAACAATTCTTGTGTTGTTATGTTCAAAAGTCTTATGTAGTAAGTTTCCCATAGGAAGGTATTGGGAATAGAAACATATTTTTTTTTTCAAAATTCCATGTAGGTGTCGTGGTATGGCACCATTTGCTTGTTAGGAAGTCATATGAGTTTATTTTACATGATGGTGTTCATTATGTTATTTTAGTCTTTGAAGCCAGTGACTCCATAGGGACTTGTGTTTTGATTAAATTTGCCACCAGTCTCTACTTATTTGTCCCAGAGTAGTATGTGATATCTCATAGGCAGGGATTTGAAACTATTTTTTTAAGAATTCTGGACTGACTGGTTTCCTGGATGATGAGGTCTTAGGCTATGGGAACTTTACTGTCTGCTGATTTTTATAATAAGTAACGCAAAGAATTGGTAAAGACACCAATTTTGGAGATGGAGAGGAAAGGCTGAAGGGGAGGAGGAGGCCTTTATTTGAAGATAACAATTCTTGTGTTGTTATGTTCAAAAGTCTTATCTAGTAAGTTTCCCATAGCTCGCTATCTTTTTTTCCAAATTCTTCATGTACCCACTATCTGACAAATATAATTGAAGTAGCATTATTTACTCACCTAATATACCAAGAGCTGTTTTACAAATGGTTGGAGACTCATATGTATATTGGGCTTAAAGCCAATGCCTGTAGTGGTGCCATAGGTTTAGATAAAGAACCAGGACTGAAGCAGATTTTGAGAGCTTTTGTGTGATGATAAATTGTGTAGACTTAGGATATCCAGACCTTGTACGTTTTCCAATGCGTAGCTATCATGTGTTGTACTATAGAATCAATACATTTTGTAAAAAAAAGTGCTTGTAAAGGGGTATACACTTCTGGGTGAATTAATTCTGTGTTTTCCTGTTTATTGTAAAAAAGTTGGACATTTTTTGGTATAGTTTTCAATTTTGTTTTATACTTACACACATTTCATGTTAATGTTGTACTCTTATTTGATTTTGATTGGCTGTGTATAATCATGGAGATTTTATCTAGATTCTTTTACTATATTTTATATGTTATTCTGTTACATTGAAGTTAGATGTACCTCAAATCATTATAGTTACATTGGTAATATGGTGAGATTGCTATCATATCACTGTGTCATTTCCATTATGTTCATCTAATTTCCAATGGAGATGTCTGGTCAGAAGTGGTTTGTTTGGTTCAGTTGCTGGGCCCTCCTTGGATATTGGTGCTTCATGTGAAGTGGAATAACTTAGGGTAGGTCCCTTTAGCTGGATTTGGTCAGGGCAATACAGAGAGATGTAATGCTTATGTTATTGCTCCTCTCTCTCAAGGTAAAATTGTGTGGTCTGAGATGGTATCAGGTTTGTTTTGGAGAAATACCACAGACCAATAACCTTGAAAAAGGTATTGGGAATAAAGAGGTCTGCTTTTTTCAAAATTCTGTGTAGGTGTCATAGTATGGCGCCATTTGCTGGTTAGGAAGTCATCTGATTTGATTTTAGTGATGGTGTTCACTGTGTTTTTTTAGTCTTTGAAACCAGTGACTCCACAGGGACTTGGTTTTGGTAAATTTGTCACCAGTCTCTACTTCTGTGTACCAGAGTAGTATGTGATATCTGATAGCCAGGGGTTTGAAACTATTTATTTAAGAATTCTGTACTGACTGGATTTCCGGATTATGAGGTCCTAGGCTATAGGAACTTTAGTATTTGCTGCTATTTACAATAAGTGACACATAAGATTGGTAAAGACACCAATTTTGGAGATGGAGAGGCAAGGCTGAAGGGGAGGAGGAGGCCTTTATTTGAAGATAACAATTCTTGTGTTGTTATGTTCAAAAGTCTTATCTAGTAAGTTTCCCATAGGAAGGTATTGGGAATAGAGACATATTTTTTTTTCAAAATTCCATGTAGGTGTCGTGGTATGGCACCATTTGCTTGTTAGGAAGTCATATGAGTTTATTTTACATGATTGTGTTCATTATGTTATTTTAGTCTTTGAAGCCAGTGACTCCATAGGGGCTTGTTTTTTGATTAAATTTGCCACCAGTCTCTACTTATTTGTCCCAGAGTAGTATGTGATATCTCATAGGCAGGGATTTGAAACTATTTTTTTAAGAATTCTGGACTGACTGGTTTCCTGGATGATGAGGTCTTAGGCTATGGGAACTTTACTGTCTGCTGATTTTTATAATAAGTAACGCAAAGAATTGGTAAATACACCAATTTTGGAGATGGAGAGGAAAGGCTGAAGGGGAGGAGGAGGCCTTTATTTGAAGATAACAATTTTTGTGTTGTTATGTTTAAAAGTCTTATCTAGTAAGTTTCCCATAGCTCGCTATCTTTTTTTCCAAATTCTTCATGTACCCACTGTCTGACAAATATAATAGAAGTAGCATGATTTACTCAACTAATATTCAAAGAGCTGTTTTACAAATGGTTGGAGACTCATATGTATATTGAGCTTAAAGCCAATGCCTGTAGTGGTGCCATAGGTTTAGATAAAGAACCAGGACTGAAGCAGATTTTGAGAGCTTTTGTGTGATGATAAATTGTGTAGACTTAGAATATCCAGACCTTGTACGTTTTCCAATGCGTAGCTATCATGTGTTGTACTATAGAATCAATACATTTTGTAAAAAAAAGTGCTTGTAAAGGGGTATACACTTCTGGGTGAATTAATTCTGTGTTTTCCTGTTTACTGTAAAAAAGTTGGGATTTTTTGGTATAGTTTTCAATTTTGTTTTATGCTTACACACATTTCATGTTAATGTTGTACTCTTATTTGATTTTGATTGGCTGTGTATAATCATGGAGATTTTATCTAGATTCTTTTACTATATTTTATATGTTATTCTGTTACATTGAAGTTAGATGTACCTCAAATCATTATAGTTACATTGGTAATATGGTGAGATTGCTATCATATCACTGTGTCATTTCCATTATGTTCATCTTTTTTCCAATGGAGATGTCTGGTCAGAAGTGGTTTGTTTGGTTCAGTTGCTGGGCCCTCCTTGGATATTGGTGCTTCATGTGAAGTGGAATAACTTAGGGTAGGTCCCTTTAGCTGGATTTGGTCAGGGCAATAAAGAGAGATGTAATGCTTATGTTATTGCTCCTCTCTCTCAAGGTAAAATTGTGTGGTCTGAGATGGTATCAGGTTTGTTTTGGAAAAATACCACAGACCAATAACCTTGAAAGGTATTGGGAATAAAGAGGTCTGCTTTTTTCAAAATTCTGTGTAGGTGTCATAGTATGGCGCCATTTGCTGCTTAGGAAGTCATCTGATTTGATTTTAGTGATGGTGTTCACTGTGTTTTTTTAGTCTTTGAAACCAGTGACTCCACAGGGTCTTGGTTTTGGTAAATTTGTCACCAGTCTCTACTTCTGTGTACCAGAGTAGTATGTGATATCTGATAACCAGGGGTTTGAAACTATTTTTTTAAGAATTCTGTACTGACTGGATTTCCGGATTATGAGGTCCTAGGCTATAGGAACTTTAGTATTTGCTGCTATTTACAATAAGTGACACAAAAGATTGGTAAAGACACAAATTTTGGAGATGGAGAGGCAAGGCTGAAGGGGAGGAGGAGGCCTTTATTTGAACATAACAATTCTTGTGTTGTTATGTTCAAAAGTCTTATCTAGTAAGTTTCCCATAGGAAGGTATTGGGAATAGAGACATATTTTTTTTTCAAAATTCCATGTAGGTGTCGTGGTATGGCTCCATTTGCTTGTTAGGAAGTCATATGAGTTTATTTTACATGATGGTGTTCATTATGTTATTTTAGTCTTTGAAGCCAGTGACTCCATAGGGGCTTGTTTTTTTATTAAATTTGCCACCAGTCTCTACTTATTTGTCCCAGAGTAGTATGTGATATCTCATAGGCAGGGATTTGAAACTATTTTTTTAAGAATTCTGGACTGACTGGTTTCCTGGATGATGAGGTCTTAGGCTATGGGAACTTTACTGTCTGCTGATTTTTGTAATAAGTAACGCAAAGAATTGGTAAAGACACCAATTTTGGAGATGGAGAGGAAAGGCTGAAGGGGAGGAGGAGGCCTTTATTTGAAGATAACAATTCTTGTGTTGTTATGTTCAAAAGTCTTATCTAGTAAGTTTCCCATAGCTCGCTATCTTTTTTTCCAAATTCTTCATGTACCCACTATCTGGCAAATATAATAGAAGTAGCATTATTTACTCACCTAATATACCAAGAGCTGTTTTACAAATGGTTGGAGACTCATATGTATATTGGGCTTAAAGCCAATGCCTGTAGTGGTGCCATAGGTTCAGATAAAGAACCAGGACTGAAGCAGATTTTGAGAGCTTTTGTGTGATGATAAATTGTGTAGACTTAGGATATCCAGACCTTGTACGTTTTCCAATGTGTAGCTATCATGTGTTGTACTATAGAATCAATACATTTTGTAAAAAAAAGTGCTTGTAAAGGGGTATACACTTCTGGGTGAATTAATTCTGTGTTTTCCTGTTTATTGTAAAAAAGTTGGAAATTTTTAGGTATAGTTTTCAATTTTGTTTTATACTTGCACACATTTGATGTTAATGTTGTACTCTAATTTGATTTTGATTGGCTGTGTATAATCATGGAGACTTTATCTAGATTCTTTTACTATATTTTATATGTTATTCTGTTACATTGAAGTTAGATGTACCTCAAATCATTATAGTTACATTGGTAATATGGTGAGATTGCTATAATATCACTGTGTCATTTCCATTATGTTCATCTAATTTCCAATGGAGATGTCTGGTCAGAAGTGGTTTGTTTGGTTCAGTTGCTGGGCCCTCCTTGGATATTGGTGCTTCATGTGAAGTGGAATAACTTAGGGTAGGTCCCTTTAGCTGGATTTGGTCAGGGCAATAAAGAGAGATGTAATGCTTATGTTATTGCTCCTCTCTCTCAAGGTAAAATTGTGTGGTCTGAGATGGTATCATGTTTGTTTTGGAGAAATACCACAGACCAATAACCTTAAAAGGTATTGGGAATAAAGAGGTCTGCTTTTTTCAAAATTCTGTGTAGGTGTCATAGTATGGCGCCATTTGCTGCTTAGGAAGTCATCTGATTTGATTTTAGTGATGGTGTTCACTGTGTTTTTTTAGTCTTTGAAACCAGTGACTCCACAGGGTCTTGGTTTTGGTAAATTTGTCACCAGTCTCTACTTCTGTGTACCAGAGTAGTATGTGATATCTGATAGCCATGGGTTTGAAACTATTTTTTTAAGAATTCTGTACTGACTGGATTTCCGGATTATGAGGTCCTAGGCTATAGGAACTTTAGTATTTGCTGCTATTTACAATAAGTGACACATAAGATTGGTAAAGACACCAATTTTGGAGATGGAGAGGCAAGGCTGAAGGGGAGGAGGAGGCCTTTATTTGAAGATAACAATTCTTGTGTTGTTATGTTCAAAAGTCTTATGTAGTAAGTTTCCCATAGGAAGGTATTGGGAATAGAAACATATTTTTTTTTTCAAAATTCCATGTAGGTGTCGTGGTATGGCACCATTTGCTTGTTAGGAAGTCATATGAGTTTATTTTACATGATGGTGTTCATTATGTTATTTTAGTCTTTGAAGCCAGTGACTCCATAGGGGCTTGTGTTTTGATTAAATTTGCCACCAGTCTCTACTTATTTGTCCCAGAGTAGTATGTGATATCTCATAGGCAGGGATTTGAAACTATTTTTTTAAGAATTCTGGACTGACTGGTTTCCTGGATGATGAGGTCTTAGGCTATGGGAACTTTACTGTCTGCTGATTTTTATAATAAGTAACGCAAAGAATTGGTAAAGACACCAATTTTGGAGATGGAGAGGAAAGGCTGAAGGGGAGGAGGAGGCCTTTATTTGAAGATAACAATTCTTGTGTTGTTATGTTCAAAAGTCTTATCTAGTAAGTTTCCCATAGCTCGCTATCTTTTTTTCCAAATTCTTCATGTACCCACTATCTGACAAATATAATAGAAGTAGCATTATTTACTCACCTAATATACCAAGAGCTGTTTTACAAATGGTTGGAGACTCATATGTATATTGGGCTTAAAGCCAATGCCTGTAGTGGTGCCATAGGTTTAGATAAAGAACCAGGACTGAAGCAGATTTTGAGAGCTTTTGTGTGATGATAAATTGTGTAGACTTAGGATATCCAGACCTTGTACGTTTTCCAATGCGTAGCTATCATGTGTTGTACTATAGAATCAATACATTTTGTAAAAAAAAGTGCTTGTAAAGGGGTATACACTTCTGGGTGAATTAATTCTGTGTTTTCCTGTTTATTGTAAAAAAGTTGGACATTTTTTGGTATAGTTTTCAATTTTGTTTTATACTTACACACATTTCATGTTAATGTTGTACTCTTATTTGATTTTGATTGGCTGTGTATAATCATGGAGATTTTATCTAGATTCTTTTACTATATTTTATATGTTATTCTGTTACATTGAAGTTAGATGTACCTCAAATCATTATAGTTACATTGGTAATATGGTGAGATTGCTATCATATCACTGTGTCATTTCCATTATGTTCATCTAATTTCCAATGGAGATGTCTGGTCAGAAGTGGTTTGTTTGGTTCAGTTGCTGGGCCCTCCTTGGATATTGGTGCTTCATGTGAAGTGGAATAACTTAGGGTAGGTCCCTTTAGCTGGATTTGGTCAGGGCAATAAAGAGAGATGTAATGCTTATGTTATTGCTCCTCTCTCTCAAGGTAAAATTGTGTGGTCTGAGATGGTATCAGGTTTGTTTTGGAGAAATACCACAGACCAATAACCTTGAAAAAGGTATTGGGAATAAAGAGGTCTGCTTTTTTCAAAATTCTGTGTAGGTGTCATAGTATTGCGCCATTTGCTGGTTAGGAAGTCATCTGATTTGATTTTAGTGATGGTGTTCACTGTGTTTTTTTAGTCTTTGAAACCAGTGACTCCACAGGGACTTGGTTTTGGTAAATTTGTCACCAGTCTCTACTTCTGTGTACCAGAGTAGTATGTGATATCTGATAGCCAGGGGTTTGAAACTATTTTTTTAAGAATTCTGTACTGACTGGATTTCCGGATTATGAAGTCCTAGGCTATAGGAACTTTAGTATTTGCTGCTATTTACAATAAGTGACACATAAGATTGGTAAAGACACCAATTTTGGAGATGGAGAGGCAAGGCTGAAGGGGAGGAGGAGGCCTTTATTTGAACATAACAATTCTTGTGTTGTTATGTTCAAAAGTCTTATCTAGTAAGTTTCCCATAGGAAGGTATTGGGAATAGAGACATATTTTTTTTTCAAAATTCCATGTAGGTGTCGTGGTATGGCACCATTTGCTTGTTAGGAAGTCATATGGGTTTATTTTACATGATGGTGTTCATTATGTTATTTTAGTCTTTGAAGCCAGTGACTCCATAGGGGCTTGTTTTTTTATTAAATTTGCCACCAGTCTCTACTTATTTGTCCCAGAGTAGTATGTGATATCTCATAGGCAGGGATTTGAAACTATTTTTTTAAGAATTCTGGACTGACTGGTTTCCTGGATGATGAGGTCTTAGGCTATGGGAACTTTACTGTCTGCTGATTTTTATAATAAGTAACGCAAAGAATTGGTAAAGACACCAATTTTGGAGATGGAGAGGAAAGGCTGAAGGGGAGGAGGAGGCCTTTATTTGAAGATAACAATTCTTGTGTTGTTATGTTCAAAAGTCTTATCTAGTAAGTTTCCCATAGCTCGCTATCTTTTTTTCCAAATTCTTCATGTACCCACTATCTGACAAATATAATTGACGTAGCATTATTTACTCACCTAATATACCAAGAGCTGTTTTACAAATGGTTGGAGACTCATATGTATATTGGGCTTAAAGCCAATGCCTGTAGTGGTGCCATAGGTTTAGATAAAGAACCAGGACTGAAGCAGATTTTGAGAGCTTTTGTGTGATGATAAATTGTGTAGACTTAGGATATCCAGACCTTGTACGTTTTCCAATGCGTAGCTATCATGTGTTGTACTATAGAATCAATACATTTTGTAAAAAAAAGTGCTTGCAAAGGGGTATACACTTCTGGGTGAATTAATTCTGTGTTTTCCTGTTTACTGTAAAAAAGTTGGGATTTTTTGGTATAGTTTTCAATTTTGTTTTATGCTTACACACATTTCATGTTAATGTTGTACTCTTATTTGATTTTGATTGGCTGTGTATAATCATGGAGATTTTATCTAGATTCTTTTACTATATTTTATATGTTATTCTGTTACATTGAAGTTAGATGTACCTCAAATCATTATAGTTACATTGGTAATATGGTGAGATTGCTATCATATCACTGTGTCATTTCCATTATGTTCATCTAATTTCCAATGGAGATGTCTGGTCAGAAGTGGTTTGTTTGGTTCAGTTGCTGGGCCCTCCTTGGATATTGGTGCTTCATGTGAAGTGGAATAACTTAGGGTAGGTCCCTTTAGCTGGATTTGGTAAGGGCAATAAAGAGAGATGTAATGCTTATGTTATTGCTCCTCTCTCTCAAGGTAAAATTGTGTGGTCTGAGATGGTATCAGGTTTGTTTTGGAGAAATACCACAGACCAATAACCTTGAAAGGTATTGGGACTAAAGAGGTCTGCTTTTTTCAAAATTCTGTGTAGGTGTCATAGTATGGCGCCATTTGCTGGTTAGGAAGTCATCTGATTTGATTTTAGTGATGGTGTTCACTGTGTTTTTTTAGTCTTTGAAACCAGTGACTCCACAGGGACTTGGTTTTGGTAAATTTGTCACCAGTCTCTACTTCTGTGTACCAGAGTAGTATGTGATATCTGATAGCCAGGGGTTTGAAACGATTTTTTTAAGAATTCTGTACTGACTGGATTTCCGGATTATGAGGTCCTAGGCTATAGGAACTTTAGTATTTGCTGCTATTTACAATAAGTGACACATAAGATTGGTAAAGACACCAATTTTGGAGATGGAGAGGCAAGGCTGATGGGGAGGAAGTGGCCTTTATTTGAAGATAACAATTCTTGTGTTGTTATGTTCAAAAGTCTTATCTAGTAAGTTTCCCATAGGAAGGTATTGGGAATAGAGACATATTTTTTTTCAAAATTCCATGTAGGTGTCGTGGTATGGCACCATTTGCTTGTTAGGAAGTCATATGGGTTTATTTTACATGATGGTGTTCATTATGTTATTTTAGTCTTTGAAGCCAGTGACTCCATAGGGGCTTGTTTTTTGATTAAATTTGCCACCAGTCTCTACTTATTTGTCCCAGAGTAGTATGTGATATCTCATAGGCAGGGATTTGAAACTATTTTTTTAAGAATTCTGGACTGACTGGTTTCCTGGATGATGAGGTCTTAGGCTATGGGAACTTTACTGTCTGCTGATTTTTATAATAAGTAACGCAAAGAATTGGTAAAGACACCAATTTTGGAGATGGAGAGGAAAGGCTGAAGGGGAGGAGGAGGCCTTTATTTGAAGATAACAATTCTTGTGTTGTTATGTTCAAAAGTCTTATCTAGTAAGTTTCCCATAGCTCGCTATCTTTTTTTCCAAATACTTCATGTACCCACTATCTGACAAATTTAATTGAAGTAGCATTATTTACTCACCTAATATACCAAGAGCTGTTTTACAAATGGTTGGAGACTCATATGTATATTGGGCTTAAAGCCAATGCCTGTAGTGGTGCCATAGGTTTAGATAAAGAACCAGGACTGAAGCAGATTTTGAGAGCTTTTGTGTGATGATAAATTGTGTAGACTTAGGATATCCAGACCTTGTACGTTTTCCAATGCGTAGCTATCATGTGTTGTACTATAGAATCAATACATTTTGTAAAAAAAAGTGCTTGTAAAGGGGTATACACTTCTGGGTGAATTAATTCTGTGTTTTCCTGTTTACTGTAAAAAAGTTGGGATTTTTTGGTATAGTTTTCAATTTTGTTTTATGCTTACACACATTTCATGTTAATGTTGTACTCTTATTTGATTTTGATTGGCTGTGTATAATCATGGAGATTTTATCTAGATTCTTTTACTATATTTTATATGTTATTCTGTTACATTGAAGTTAGATGTACCTCAAATCATTATAGTTACATTGGTAATATGGTGAGATTGCTATCATATCACTGTGTCATTTCCATTATGTTCATCTAATTTCCAATGGAGATGTCTGGTCAGAAGTGGTTTGTTTGGTTCAGTTGCTGGGCCCTCCTTGGATATTGGTGCTTCATGTGAAGTGGAATAACTTAGGGTAGGTCCCTTTAGCTGGATTTGGTCAGGGCAATAAAGAGAGATGTAATGCTTATGTTATTGCTCCTCTCTCTCAAGGTAAAATTGTGTGGTCTGAGATGGTATCAGGTTTGTTTTGGAGAAATACCACAGACCAATAACCTTGAAAGGTATTGGGAATAAAGAGGTCTGCTTTTTTCAAAATTCTGTGTAGGTGTCATAGTATGGCGCCATTTGCTGGTTAGGAAGTCATCTGATTTGATTTTAGTGATGGTGTTCACTGTGTTTTTTTAGTCTTTGAAACCAGTGACTCCACAGGGACTTGGTTTTGGTAAATTTGTCACCAGTCTCTACTTCTGTGTACCAGAGTAGTATGTGATATCTGATAGCCAGGGGTTTGAAACTATTTTTTTAAGAATTCTGTACTGACTGGATTTCCGGATTATGAGGTCCTAGGCTATAGGAACTTTAGTATTTGCTGCTATTTACAATAAGTGACACATAAGATTGGTAAAGACACCAATTTTGGAGATGGAGAGGCAAGGCTGAAGGGGAGGAGGAGGCCTTTATTTGAACATAACAATTCTTGTGTTGTTATGTTCAAAAGTCTTATCTAGTAAGTTTCCCATAGGAAGGTATTGGGAATAGAGACATATTTTTTTTTCAAAATGCCATGTAGGTGTCGTGGTATGGCACCATTTGCTTGTTAGGAAGTCATATGGGTTTATTTTACATGATGGTGTTCATTATGTTATTTTAGTCTTTGAAGCCAGTGACTCCATAGGGGCTTGTTTTTTGATTAAATTTGCCACCAGTCTCTACTTATTTGTCCCAGAGTAGTATGTGATATCTCATAGGCAGGGATTTGAAACTATTTTTTTAAGAATTCTGGACTGACTGGTTTCCTGGATGATGAGGTCTTAGGCTATGGGAACTTTACTGTCTACTGATTTTTATAATAAGTAACGCAAAGAATTGGTAAAGACACCAATTTTGGAGATGGAGAGGAAAGGCTGAAGGGGAAGAGGAGGCCTTTATTTGAAGATAACAATTCTTGTGTTGTTATGTTCAAAAGTCTTATCTAGTAAGTTTCCCAAAGCTCGCTATCTTTTTTTCCAAATTCTTCATGTACCCACTATCTGACAAATATAATAGAAGTAGCATTATTTACTCACCTAATATACCAAGAGCTGTTTTACAAATGGTTGGAGACTCATATGTATATTGGGCTTAAAGCCAATGCCTGTAGTGGTGCCATATGTTTAGATAAAGAACCAGGACTGAAGCAGATTTTGAGAGCTTTTGTGTGATGATAAATCGTGTAGACTTAGGATATCCAGACCTTGTACGTTTTCCAATGCGTAGCTATCATGTGTTGTACTATAGAATCAATACATTTTGTAAAAAAAAAAGTGCTTGTAAAGGGGTATACACTTCTGGGTGAATTAATTCCGTGTTTTCCTGTTTATTGTAAAAAAGTTGGAAATTTTTTGGTATAGTTTTCAATTTTGTTTTATACTTGCACACATTTCATGTTAATGTTGTACTCTCATTTGATTTTGATTGGCTGTGTATAATCATGAAGATTTTATCTAGATTATTTTACTATATTTTATATGTTATTCTGTTACATTGAAGTTAAATGTACCTCAAATCATTATAGTTACATTGGTAATATGGTGAGATTGCTATCATATCACTGTGTCATTTCCATTATGTTCATCTAATTTCCAATGGAGATGTCTGGTCAGAAGTGGTTTGTTTGGTTCAGTTGCTGGGCCCTCCTTGGATATTGGTGCTTCATGTGAAGTGGAATAACTTAGGGTAGGTCCCTTTAGCTGGATTTGGTCATGGCAATAAAGAGAGATGTAATGCTTATGTTATTGCTCCTATCTCTCAAGGTAAAATTGTGTGGTCTGAGATGGTATCATGTTTGTTTTGGAGAAATACCACAGAATAATAACCTTGAAAGGAATTGGGAATAAAGAGGTCTGCTTTTTTCAAAATTCTGTGTAGGTGTCATAGTATGGCGCCATTTGCTGGTTAGGAAGTCATCTGATTGCATTTTAGCGATGGTGTTCACTGTGTTTTTTTAGTCTTTGAAACCAGTGACTCCACAGGGACTTGGTTTTGGTAAATTTGTCACCAGTCTCTACTTCTGTGTACCAGAGTAGTATGTGATATCTGATAGCCAGGGGTTTGAAACTATTTATTTAAGAATTCTGTACTGACTGGATTTCCGGATTATGAGGTCCTAGGCTATAGGAACTTTAGTATTTGCTGCTATTTACAATAAGTGACACATAAGATTGGTAAAGACACCAATTTTGGAGATGGAGAGGCAAGGCTGAAGGGGAGGAGGAGGCCTTTATTTGAAGATAACAATTCTTGTGTTGTTATGTTCAAAAGTCTTATCTAGTAAGTTTACCATAGGAAGGTATTGGAAATAGAGACATATTTTTTTTTCAAAATTCCATGTAGGTGTCGTGGTATGGCACCCTTTTCTTGTTAGGAAGTCATATGAGTTTATTTTACATGATGGTGTTCATTATGTTATTTTAGTCTTTGAAGCCAGTGACTCCATAGGGACTTGTTTTTTGATTAAATTTGCCACCAGTCTCTACTTATTTTTCCCAGAGTAGTATGTGATATCTCATAGGCAGGGATTTGAAACTATTTTTTTAAGAATTCTGGACTGACTGGTTTCCTGGATGATGAGGTCTTAGGCTATGGGAACTTTACTGTCTACTGATTTTTATAATAAGTAACGCAAAGAATTGGTAAAGACACCAATTTTGGAGATGGAGAGGAAAGGCTGAAGGGGAAGAGGAGGCCTTTATTTGAAGATAACAATTCTTGTGTTGTTATGTTCAAAAGTCTTATCTAGTAAGTTTCCCATAGCTCGCTATCTTTTTTTCCAAATTCTTCATGTACCCACTATCTGACAAATATAATAGAAGTAGCATTATTTACTCACCTAATATACCAAGAGCTGTTTTACAAATGGTTGGAGACTCATATGTATATTGGGCTTAAAGCCAATGCCTGTAGTGGTGCCATAGGTTTAGATAAAGAACCAGGACTGAAGCAGATTTTGAGAGCTTTTGTGTGATGATAAATTGTGTAGACTTAGGATATCCAGTTCTTGTGCGTTTTCCAATGCGTAGCTATCATGTGTTGTACTATAGAATCAATACATTTTAAAAAAAAAAGTGCTTGTAAAGGGGTATACACTTCTGGGTGAATTAATTCTGTGTTTTCCTGTTTATTGTAAAAAAGTTGTGATTTTTTGGTATAGTTTTCAATTTTGTTTTATATTTGCACACATTTCATGTTAATGTTGTACTCTCATTTGATTTTGATTGGCTGTGTATAATCATGGAGATTTTATCTAGATTCTTTTACTATATTTTATATGTTATTCTGTTACATTGAAGTTAGATGTACCTCAAATCATTATAGTTAAATTGGTAATATGGTCAGATTGCTATCATATCACTGTGTCATTTCCATTATGTTCATCTAATTTCCAATGGAGATGTCTGGTCAGAAGTGGTTTGTTTGGTTCAGTTGCTGGGCCCTCCTTGGATATTGGTGCTTCATGTGAAGTGGAATAACTTAGGGTAGGTCCCTTTAGCTGGATTTGGTGAGGGCAATAAAGAGAGATGTAATGCTTATGTTATTGCTCCTCTTTCTCAAGGTAAAATTGTGTGGTCTGAGATGGTATCATGTTTGTTTTCGAGAAATACTACAGACCAATAACCTTGAAAGGTATTGTGAATAAAGAGGTCTGCTTTTTTCAAAATTCTGTGTAGGTGTCATAGTATGGCGCCATTTGCTGGTTAGGAAGTCATCTGATTTGATTTTAGTGATGGTGTTCACTGTGTTTTTTTAGTCTTTGAAACCAGTGACTACACAGGGACTTGGTTTTGGTAAATTTGTCACCAGTCTCTACTTCTGTGTACCAGAGTAGTATGTAATATCTGATAGCCAGGGGTTTGAAACTATTTTTTTTAAGAATTCTGTACTGACTGCATTTCCGGATTATGAGGTCCTAGGCTATAGGAACTTTAGTATTTGCTGCTATTTACAATAAGTGACACATAAGATTGGTAAAGACACCAATTTTGGAGATGGAGAGGCAAGGCTGAAGGGGAGGAGGAGGCCTTCATTTGAAGATAACAATTCTTGTGTTGTTATGTTCAAAAGTCTTATCTAGTAAGTTTCCCATAGGAATGTATTGGGAATAGAGATATATTTTTTTTTCAAAATTCCATGTAGGTGTCGTGGTATGGCACCATTTGCATGTTAGGAAGTCATATGAATTTATTTTACATGATGGTGTTCATTATGTTATTTTAGTCTTTAAAGCCAGTGACTCCATAGGGACTTGTTTTTTGATTAAATTTGCCACCAGTCTCTACTTATTTGTCCCAGAGTAGTATGTGATATCTCATAGGCAGGGATTTGAAACTATTTTTTTAAGAATTCTGGACTGACTGGTTTCCTGGATGATGAGGTCTTAGGCTATGGGAACTTTACTGTCTGCTGATTTTTATAATAAGTAACGTAAAGAATTGGTAAAGACACCAATTTTGGAGATGGAGAGGAAAGGCTGAAGGGGAGGAGGAGGCCTTTATTTGAAGATAACAATTCTTGTGTTGTTATGTTCAAAAGTCTTATCTAGTAAGTTTCCCATAGCTCGCTATCTTTTTTTCCAAATTCTTCATGTACCCACTATCTGACAATTATAATAGAAGTAGCATTATTTACTCACCTAATATTCCAAGAGCTGTTTTACAAATGGTTGGAGACTCATATGTATATTGGGCTAAAAGCCAATGCCTGTAGTGGTGCCATAGGTTTAGATAAAGAACCAGGACTGAAGCAGATTTTGAGAGCTTTTGTGTGATGATAAATCGTGTAGACTTAGGATATGCAGACCTTGTACGTTTTCCAATGCGTAGCTATCATGTGTTGTACTATAGAATCAATACATTTTGTAAAAAAAAAAGTGCTTGTAAAGGGGTATACACTTCTGGGTGAATTAATGTTTTCCTGTTTACTGTAAAAAAGTTGGGATTTGTTGGTATAGTTTTCAATTTTGTTTTATACTTGCACACATTTCATGTTAATGTTGTACTCTCATTTGATTTTGATTGGCTGTGTATAATCATGGAGATTTTATCTAGATTCTTTTACTATATTTTATATGTTATTCTGTTACATTGAAGTTAGATGTACCTCAAATCATTATAGTTACATTGGTAATATGGTGAGATTGCTATCATATCACTGTGTCATTTCCATTATGTTCATCTAATTTCCAATGGAGATGTCTGGTCAGAAGTGGTTTGTTTGGTTCAGTTGCTGGGCCCTCCTTGGATATTGGTGCTTCATGTGATGTGGAATTACTTAGGGTAGGTCCCTTTTGCTGGATTTGGTCAGGGCAATAAAGAGAGATGTAATGCTTATGTTATTGCTCCTCTCTCTCAAGGTAAAATTGTGTGGTCTGAGATGGTATCAGGTTTGTTTTGGAGAAATACCACAGACCAATAACCTTAAAAGGTATTGGGAATAAAGTGGTCTGCTTTTTTCAAAATTCTGTGTAGGTGTCATAGTATGGCACCATTTGCTGGTTAGGAAGTCATCTGATTTTATTTTAGTGATGGTGTTAACTGTTTTTTTTTTAGTCTTTGAAACCAGTGACTCCACAGGGAATTGGTTTTGGTAAATTTGTCACCAGTCTCTACTTCTGTGTACCAGAGTAGTATGTGATATCTGATAGCCAGGGGTTTGAAACTATTAATTTAAGAATTCTGTACTGACTGGATTTCCGCATTATGAGGTCCTAGGCTATAGGAACTTTAGTATTTGCTGCTATTTACAATAAGTGACACATAAGATTGGTAAAGACACCAATTTTGGAAATGGAGAGGCAAGGCTGAAGGGGAGGAGGAGGCCTTTATTTGAAGATAACAATTCTTGTGTTGTTATGTTCAAAAGTCTTATCTAGTAAGTTTCCCATAGGAAGGTATTGGGAATAGAGACATTTTTTTTTTTCAAAATTCCATGTAGGTGTCGTGGTATGGCACCATTTGCTTGTTAGGAAGTCATATGAGTTTATTTTACATGATTGTGTTCATTATGTTATTTTAGTCTTTGAAGCCAGTGACTCCACAGGGACTTGTTTTTTGATTAAATTTGCCACCAGTCTCTACTTATTTGTCCCAGAGTAGTATGTGATATCTCATAGGCAGGGATTTGAAACTATTTTTTTAAGAATTCTGGACTGACTGGTTTCCTGGATGATGAGGTCTTAGGCTATGGGATATTTACTGTCTGCTGATTTTTATAATAAGTAACGCAAAGAATTGGTAAAGACACCAATTTTGGAGATGGAGAGGAAAGGCTGAAGGGGAGGAGGAGGCCTTTATTTGAAGATAACAATTCTTGTGTTGTTATGTTCAAAAGTCTTATCTAGTAAGTTTCCCATAGCTCGCTATCTTTTTTTCCAAATTCTTCATGTACCCACTATCTGACAAATATAATTGAAGTAGCATTATTTACTCACCTAATATTCCAAGAGCTGTTTTACAAATGGTTGGAGACTCATATGTATATTGGGCTTAAAGCCAATGCCTGTAGTGGTGCCATAGGTTTAGATAAAGAACCAGGACTGAAGCAGATTTTGAGAGCTTTTGTGTGATGATAAATTGTGTAGACTTAGGATATCCAGACCTTGTACGTTTTCCAATGCATAGCTATCATGTGTTGTACTATAGAATCGATACATTTTGTAAAAAAAAAAAGTGCTTGTAAAGGGGTATACACTTCTGGGTGAATTAATTCTGTTTTCCTGTTTACTGTAAAAAAGTTGGGATTTTTTGGTATAGTTTTCAATTTTGTTTTATACTTGCACACATTTCATGTTAATGTTGTACTCTCATTTGATTTTGATTGGCTGTGTATAATCATGGAGATTTTATCTAGATTCTTTTACTATATTTTCTATGTTATTCTGTTACATTGAAGTTAGATGTACCTCAAATCATTATAGTTATATTGGTAATATGGTGAGATTGCTATCATATCACTGTGTCATTTCCATTATGTTCATCTAATTTCCAATGGAGATGTCTGGTCAGAAGTGGTTTGTTTGGTTCAGTTGCTGGGACCTCCTTGGATATTGGTGCTTCATGTGAAGTGGAATAACTTAGGGTAGGTCCCTTTAGCTGGATTTGGTCAGGGCAATAAAGAGAGATGTAATGCTTATGTTATTGCTCCTCTCTCTCAAAGTAAAATTGTGTGGTCTGAGATGGTATCATGTTTGTTTTTGGAGAAATACCACAGACCAATAACCTTGAAAGGTATTGGGAATAAAGAGGTCTGCTTTTTTCAAAATTCTGTGTAGGTGTCATAGTATGGCGCCATTTGCTGGTTAGGAAGTCATCTGATTTGATTTTAGTGATGGTGTTCACTGTTTTTTTTTAGTCTTTGAAACCAGTGACTCCACAGGGACTTGGTTTTGGTAAATTTGTCACCAGTCTCTACTTCTGTGTACCAGAGTAGTATGTGATATCTGATAGCCAAGGGTTTGAAACTATTTTTTTAAGAATTCTGTACTGACTGGATTTCCGGATTATGAGGTCCTAGGCTATAGGAACTTTAGTATTTGCTGCTATTTACAATAAGTGACACATAAGATTGGTAAAGACACCAATTTTGGAGATGGAGAGGCAAGGCTGAAGGGGAGGAGGAGGAGGCCTTTATTTGAAGATAACAATTCTTGTGTTGTTATGTTCAAAAGTCTTAGCTAGTAAGTTTCCCATAGGAAGGTATTGGCAATAGAGACATATTTTTATTTTCAAAATTCCATGTAGGTGTCGTGGTATGGCACCATTTGCTTGTTAGGAAGTCATATGAGTTTATTTTACATGATGGTGTTCATTATGTTATTTTAGTCTTTGAAGCCAGTGACTCCATAGGGACTTGTTTTTTGATTAAATTTGCCACCAGTCTCTACTTATTTGTCCCAGAGTAGTATGTGATATCTCATAGGCAGGGATTTGAAACTATTTTTTTAAGAATTCTGGACTGACTGGTTTCCTGGATGATGAGGTCTTAGGCTATGGGAACTTTACTGTCTGCTGATTTTTATAATAAGTAACGCAAAGAATTGGTAAAGACACCAATTTTGGAGATGGAGAGGAAAGGCTGAAGGGGAGGAGGAGGCCTTTATTTGAAGGTAACAATTCTTGTGCTGTTATGTTCAAAAGTCTTATCTAGTAAGTTTCCCATAGCTCGCTATCTTTTTTTTCCAAATTCTTCATGTACCCACTATCTGACAAATATAATTGAAGTAGCATTATTTACTCACCTAATATACCAAGAGCTTTTTTACAAATGGTTGGAGACTCATATGTATATTGGGCTTATAGCCAATGCCTGTACTGGTGCCATAGGTTTAGATAAAGAACCAGGACTGAAGCAGATTTTGAGAGCTTTTGTGTGATGATAAATTGTGTAGACTTAGGATATCCAGACCTTGTACGTTTTCCAATGCGTAGCTATCATGTGTTGTACTATAGAATCAATACATTTTGTAAAAAAAAGTGCTTGTAAATGGGTATACACTTCTGGGTGAATTAATTCTGTGTTTTCCTGTTTACTGTAAAAAAGTTGGGATTTTTTGGTATAGTTTTCAATTTTGTTTTATGCTTACACACATTTCATGTTAATGTTGTACTCTTATTTGATTTTGATTGGCTGTGTATAATCATGGAGATTTTATCTAGATTCTTTTACTATATTTTATATGTTATTCTGTTACATTGAAGTTAGATGTACCTCAAATCATTATAGTTACATTGGTAATATGGTGAGATTGCTATCATATCACTGTGTCATTTCCATTATGTTCATCTAATTTCCAATGGAGATGTCTGGTCAGAAGTGGTTTGTTTGGTTCAGTTGCTGGGCCCTCCTTGGATATTGGTGCTTCATGTGAAGTGGAATAACTTAGGGTAGGTCCCTTTAGCTGGATTTGGTCAGGGCAATAAAGAGAGATGTAATGCTTATGTTATTGCTCCTCTCTCTCAAGGTAAAATTGTGTGGTCTGAGATGGTATCAGGTTTGTTTTGGAGAAATACCACAGACCAATAACCTTGAAAGGTATTGGGAATAAAGATTTCTGCTTTTTTCAAAATTCTGTGTAGATGTCATAGTATGGCGCCATTTGCTGGTTAGGAAGTCATCTGATTTGATTTTAGTGATGGTGTTCACTGTGTTTTTTTAGTCTTTGAAACCAGTGACTCCACAGGGACTTGGTTTTGGTAAATTTGTCACCAGTCTCTACTTCTGTGTACCAGAGTAGTATGTGATATCTGATAGCCAGGGGTTTGAAACTATTTTTTAAAGAATTCTGTACTGACTGGATTTCCGGATTATGAGGTCCTAGGCTATAGGAACTTTAGTATTTGCTGCTATTTACAATAAGTGACACATAAGATTGGTAAAGACACCAATTTTGGAGATGGAGAGGCAAGGCTGAAGGGGAGGAGGGGGCCTTTATTTGAAGATAACAATTCTTGTGTTGTTATGTTCAAAAGTCTTATCTAGTAAGTTTCCCATAGGAAGGTATTGGGAATAGAGACATATTTTTTTTTCAAAATTCCATGTAGGTGTCGTGGTATGGCACCATTTGCTTGTTAGGAAGTCATATGAGTTTATTTTATATGATGGTGTTCATTATGTTATTTTAGTCTTTGAAGCCAGTGACTCCATAGGGGCTTGTTTTTTGATTAAATTTGCCACCAGTCTCTACTTATTTGTCCCAGAGTAGTATGTGATATCTCATAGGCAGGGATTTGAAACTATTTTTTTAAGAATTCTGGACTGACTGGTTTCCTGGATGATGAGGTCTTAGGCTATGGGAACTTTACTGTCTGCTGATTTTTATAATAAGTAACGTAAAGAATTGGTAAAGACACCAATTTTGGAGATGGAGAGGAAAGGCTGAAGGGGAGGAGGAGGCCTTTATTTGAAGATAACAATTCTTGTGTTGTTATGTTCAAAAGTCTTATCTAGTAAGTTTCCCATAGCTCGCTATCATTTTTTCCAAATTCTTCATGTACCCACTATCTGACAAATATAATTGAAGTAGCATTATTTACTCACCAAATATACCAAGAGCTGTTTTACAAATGGTTGGAGACTCATATGTATATTGGGCTTAAAGCCAATGCCTGTAGTGGTGCCATAGGTTTAGATAAAGAACCAGGACTGAAGCAGATTTTGAGAGCTTTTGTGTGATGATAAATTGTGTAGACTTAGGATATCCAGACCTTGTACGTTTTCCAATGCGTAGCTATCATGTGTTGTACTATAGAATCAATACATTTTGTAAAAAAAAAAGTGCTTGTAAAGGGGTATACACTTCTGGGTGAATTAATTCTGTGTTTTCCTGTTTATTGTAAAAAAGTTGGGATTTTTTGGTATAGTTTTCAATTTTGTTTTATACTTGCACACATTTCATGTTAATGTTGTACTCTTATTTGATTTTGATTGGCTGTGTATAATCATGGAGATTTTATCTAGATTCTTTTACTATATTTTATATGTTATTCTGTTACATTGAAGTTAGATGTACCTCAAATCATTATAGTTACATTGGTAATATGGTGAGATTGCTATCATATCACTGTGTCATTTCCATTATGTTCATCTAATTTCCAATGGAGATGTCTGGTCAGAAGTGGTTTGTTTGGTTCAGTTGCTGGGCCCTCCTTGGATATTGGTGCTTCATGTGAAGTGGAATAACTTAGGGTAGGTCCCTTTAGCTGGATTTGATCAGGGCAATAAAGAGAGATGTAATGCTTGTGTTATTGCTCCTCTCTCTCAAGGTAAAATTGTGTGGTCTGAGATGGTATCATGTTTGTTTTGGAGAAATACCACAGACCAATAACCTTGAAAGGTATTGGGAATAAAGAGGTCTGCTTTTTTCAAAATTCTGTGTAGGTGTCATAGTATGGCGCCATTTGCTGGTTAGGAAGTCATCTGATTTGATTTTAGTGATGGTGTTCACTGTGTTTTTTTAGTCTTTGAAACCAGTGACTCCACAGGGACTTGGTTTTGGTAAATTTGTCACCAGTCTCTACTTCTGTGTACCAGAGTAGTATGTGATATCTGATAGCCAGGGGTTTGAAACTATTTTTTTAAGAATTCTGTACTGACTGGATTTCCGGATTATGAGGTCCTAGGCTATAGGAACTTTAGTATTTGCTGCTATTTACAATAAGTGACACATAAGATTGGTAAAGACACCAATTTTGGAGATGGAGAGGCAAGGCTGAAGGGGAGGAGGAGGCCTTTATTTGAACATAACAATTCTTGTGTTGTTATGTTCAAAAGTCTTATCTAGTAAGTTTCCCATAGGAAGGTATTGGGAATAGAGACATATTTTTTTTTTTCAAAATTCCATGTAGGTGTCGTGGTATGGCACCATTTGCTTGTTAGGAAGTCATATGAGTTTATTTTACATGATGGTGTTCATTATGTTATTTTAGTCTTTGAAGCTAGTGACTCCATAGGGACTTGTTTTTTGATTACATTTGCCACCAGTCTCTACTTATTTGTCCCAGAGTAGTATGTGATATCTCATAGGCAGGGATTTGAAACTATTTTTTTAAGAATTCTGGACTGACTGGTTTCCTGGATGATGAGGTCTTAGGCTATGGGAACTTTACTGTCTGCTGATTTTTATAATAAGTAACGCAAAGAATTGGTAAAGACACCAATTTTGGAGATGGAGAGGAAAGGCTGAAGGGGAGGAGGAGGCCTTTATTTGAAGATAACAATTCTTGTGTTGTTATGTTCAAAAGTCTTATCTAGTAAGTTTCCCATAGCTCGCTATCTTTTTTTCCAAATTCTTCATGTACCCACTATCTGACAAATATAATAGAAGTAGCATTATTTACTCACCTAATATTCCAAGAGCTGTTTTACAAATGGTTGGAGACTCATATGTATATTGGGCTTAAAGCCAATGCCTGTAGTGGTGCCATAGGTTTAGGTAAAGAACCAGGACTGAAGCAGATTTTGAGAGCTTTTGTGTGATGATAAATTGTGTAGACTTAGGATATCCAGACCTTGTACGTTTTCCAATGCGTAGCTATCATGTGTTGTACTATAGAATCAATAAATTTTGGAAAAAAAAAGTGCTTGTAAAGGGGTATACACTTCTGGGTGAATTAATTCTGTGTTTTCCTGTTTATTGTAAAAAAGTTGGGATTTTTTGGTATAGTTTTCAATTTTGTTTTATACTTGCACACATTTCATGTTAATGTTGAACTCTCATTTGATTTTGATTGGCTATGTATAATCATGGAGATTTTATCTAGATTATTTTACTATATTTTATATGTTATTCTGTTACATTGAAGTTAGATGTACCTCAAATCATTATAGTTACATTGGTAATATGGTGAGATTGCTATCATATCACTGTGTCATTTCCATTATGTTCATCTAATTTCCAATGGAGATGTCTGGTCAGAAGTGGTTTGTTTGGTTCAGTTGCTGGGCCCTCCTTGGATATTGGTGCTTCATGTGAAGTGGAATAACTTAGGGTAGGTCCCTTTAGCTGGATTTGGTCAGGGCAATAAAGAGAGATGTAATGCCTATGTTATTACTCCTCTCTCTCAAGGTAAAATTGTGTGGTCTGAGATGGTATCATGTTTGTTTTGGAGAAATACCACAGACCAATAACCTTGAAAGGTATTGGGAATAAAGAGGTCTGTTTTTTTTCAAAATTCTGTGTAGGTGTCATAGTATGGCGCCATTTGCTGGTTAGGAAGTCATCTGATTTGATTTTAGTGATGGTGTTCACTGTGTTTTTTTAGTCTTTGAAACCAGTGACTCCACAGGGACTTGGTTTTGGTAAATTTGTCACCAGTCTCTACTTCTGTGTACCAGAGTAGTATGTGATATCTGATAGCCAGGGGTTTGAAACTATTTTTTTAAGAATTCTGTACTGACTGGATTTCCGGATTATGAGGTCCTAGGCTATAGGAACTTTAGTATTTGCTGCTATTTACAATAAGTGACACATAAGATTGGTAAAGACACCAATATTGGAGATGGAGAGGCAAGGCTGAAGAGGAAGAGGAGGCTTTTATTTGAAGATAACAAATCCTTTGTTGTTATGTTCAAAAGTCTTATCTAGTAAGTTTCCCATAGGAAGGTATTGGGAATAGAGACATATTTTTTTTTCAAAATTCCATGTAGGTGTCGTGGTATGGCACCATTTGCTTGTTAGGAAGTCATATGAGTTTATTTTACATGATGGTGTTCATTATGTTATTTTAGTCCTTGAAGCCAGTGACTCCATAGGGACTTGTTTTTTTATTAAATTTGCCACCAGTCTCTACTTATTTGTCCCAGAGTAGTATGTGATATCTCATAGGCAGGGATTTGAAACTATTTTTTTAAGAATTCTGGACTGACTGGTTTCCTGGATGATGAGGTCTTAGGCTATGGGAACTTTACTGTCTGCTTATTTTTATAATAAGTAACGCAAAGAATTGGTAAAGACACCAATTTTGGAGATGGAGAGGAAAGGCTGAAGGGGAGGAGGAGGCCTTTATTTGAAGATAACAATTCTTGTGTTGTTGTGTTCAAAAGTCTTATCTAGTAAGTTTCCCATAGCTCGCTATCTTTTTTTCCAAATTCTTCATGTACCCACTATCTGACAAATATAATAGAAGTAGCATTATTTACTCACCTAATATTCCAAGAGCTGTTTTACAAATGGTTGGAGACTCATATGTATATTGGGCTTAAAGCCAATGCCTGTAGTGGTGCCATAGGTTTAGATAAAGAACCAGGACTGAAGCAGATTTTGAGAGCTTTTGTGTGATGATAAATTGTGTAGACTTAGGATATCCAGACCTTGTACGTTTTCCAATGCATAGCTATCATGTGTTGTACTATAAAATCAATACATTTTGTAAAAAAAAGTGCTTGTAAAGGGGTATATACACTTCTGGGTGAATTAATTCTGTGTTTTCCTGTTTACTGTAAAAAAGTTGGGATTTTTTGGTATAGTTTTCAATTTTGTTTTATACTTGCACACATTTCATGTTAATGTTGTACTCTCATTTGATTTTGATTGGCTGTGTATAATCATGGAGATTTTATCTAGATTCTTTTACTATATTTTATATGTTATTCTGTTACATTGAAGTTAGATGTACCTCAAATCATTATAGTTACATTGGTAATATGGTGAGATTGCTATCATATCACTGTGTCATTTCCATTATGTTCATCTAATTTCCAATGGAGATGTCTGGTCAGAAGTGGTTTGTTTGGTTCAGTTGCTGGGCCCTCCTTGGATATTGGTGCTTCATGTGAAGTGGAATAACTTAGGGTAGGTCCCTTTAGCTGGATTTGGTCAGGGCAATAAAGAGAGATGTAATGCTTATGTTATTGCTCCTCTCTCTCAAGGTAAAATTGTGTGGTCTGAGATGGTATCATGTTTGTTTTGGAGAAATACCACAGACCAATAACCTTGAAAGGTATTGGGAATAAAGAGGTCTGCTTTTTTCAAAATTCTGTGTAGGTGTCATAGTATGGCGCCATTTGCTGGTTAGGAAGTCATCTGATTTGATTTAAGTGATGGTGTTCACTGTGTTTTTTTTAGTCTTTGAAACCAGTGACTCCACAGGGACTTGGTTTTGGTAAATTTGTCACCAGTCTCTACTTCTGTGTACCAGAGTAGTATGTGATATCTGATAGCCAGGGGTTTGAAACTATTTTTTTAAGAATTCTGTACTGACTGGATTTCCGGATTATGAGGTCCTAGGCTATAGGAACTTTAGTATTTGCTGCTATTTACAATAAGTGACACAAAAAATTGGTAAAGACACAAATTTTGGAGATGGAGAGGCAAGGCTGAAGGGGAGGAGGAGGCCTTTATTTGAACATAACAATTCTTGTGTTGTTATGTTCAAAAGTCTTATCTAGTAAGTTTCCTATAGGAAGGTATTGGGAATAGAGACATATTTTTTTTTCAAAATTCCATGTAGGTGTCGTGGTATGGCACCATTTGCTTGTTAGGAAGTCATATGAGTTTATTTTACATGATGGTGTTCATTATGTTATTTTAGTCTTTGAAGCCAGTGACTCCATAGGGACTTGTTTTTTGATTAAATTTCCACCAGTCTATACTTATTTGTCCCAGAGTAGTATGTGATATCTCATAGGCAGGGATTTGAAACTATTTTTTTAAGAATTCTGGACTGACTGGTTTCCTCCATGGTGAGGTCTTAGGCTATGGGAACTTTACTGTCTGCTGATTTTTATAATAAGTAACGCAAAGAATTGGTAAAGACACCAATTTTGGAGATGGAGAGGAAAGGCTGAAGGGGAGGAGGAGACCTTTATTTGAAGATAACAATTCTTGTGTTGTTATGTTTAAAAGTCTTATCTAGTAAGTTTCCCATAGCTCGCTATCTTTATTTCCAAATTCTTCATGTACCCACTATCTGACAAATATAATAGAAGTAGCATTATTTACTCACCTAATATTCCAAGAGCTGTTTTACAAATGGTTGGAGACTCATATGTATATTGGGCTTAAAGCCAATGCCTGTAGTGGTGCCATAGGTTTAGATAAAGAACCAGGACTGAAGCAGATTTTGAGAGCTTTTGTGTGATGATAAATTGTGTAGACTTAGGATATCCAGACCTTGTACGTTTTCCAATGCGTAGCTATCATGTGTTGTACTATAGAATCAATACATTTTGGAAAAAAAAAAGTGCTTGTATAGGGGTATACACTTCTGGGTGAATTAATTCTGTGTTTTCCTGTTTATTGTAAAAAAGTTGGGATTTTTTGGTATAGTTTTCAATTTTGTTTTATACTTGCACACATTTCATGTTAATGTTGAACTCTCATTTGATTTTGATTGGCTATGTATAATCATGGAGATTTTATCTAGATTATTTTACTATATTTTATATGTTATTCTGTTACATTGAAGTTAGATGTACCTCAAATCATTATAGTTACATTGGTAATATGGTGAGATTGCTATCATATCACTGTGTCATTTCCATTATGTTCATCTAATTTCCAATGGAGATGTCTGGTCAGAAGTGGTTTGTTTGGTTCAGTTGCTGGGCCCTCCTTGGATATTGGTGCTTCATGTGAAGTGGAATAACTTAGGGTAGGTCCCTTTAGCTGGATTTGGTCAGGGCAATAAAGAGAGATGTAATGCCTATGTTATTACTCCTCTCTCTCAAGGTAAAATTGTGTGGTCTGAGATGGTATCATGTTTGTTTTGGAGAAATACCACAGACCAATAACCTTGAAAGGTATTGGGAATAAAGAGGTCTGTTTTTTTTCAAAATTCTGTGTAGGTGTCATAGTATGGCGCCATTTGCTGGTTAGGAAGTCATCTGATTTGATTTTAGTGATGGTGTTCACTGTGTTTTTTTAGTCTTTGAAACCAGTGACTCCACAGGGACTTGGTTTTGGTAAATTTGTCACCAGTCTCTACTTCTGTGTACCAGAGTAGTATGTGATATCTGATAGCCAGGGGTTTGAAACAATTTTTTAAAGAATTCTGTACTGACTGGATTTCCGGATTATGAGGTCCTAGGCTATAGGAACTTTAGTATTTGCTGCTATTTACAATAAGTGACACATAAGATTGGTAAAGACACCAATTTTGGAGATGGAGAGGCAAGGCTGAAGGGGAGGAGGAGGCCTTTATTTGAAGATAACAATTCTTGTGTTGTTATGTTCAAAAGTCTTATCTAGTAAGTTTCCCATAGCTCGCTATCTTTTTTTCCAAATTCTTCATGTACCCACTATCTGACAAATATAATTGAAGTAGCATTATTTACTCACCTAATATACCAAGAGCTGTTTTACAAATGGTTGGAGACTCATATGTATATTGGGCTTAAAGCCAATGCCTGTAGTGGTGCCATAGGTTTAGATAAAGAACCAGGACTGAAGCAGATTTTGAGAGCTTTTGTGTGATGATAAATTGTGTAGACTTAGGATATCCAGACCTTGTACGTTTTCCAATGCGTAGCTATCATGTGTTGTACTATAGAATCAATACATTTTGTAAAAAAAAGTGCTTGTAAAGGGGTATACACTTCTGGGTGAATTAATTCTGTGTTTTCCTGTTTATTGTAAAAAAGTTGGACATTTTTTGGTATAGTTTTCAATTTTGTTTTATACTTGCACACATTTCATGTTAATGTTGTACTCTCATTTGATTTTGATTGGCTGTGTATAATCATGGAGATTTTATCTAGATTCTTTTACTATATTTTATATGTTATTCTGTTACATTGAAGTTAGATGTACCTCAAATCATAGTAGTTACATTGGTAATATGGTGAGATTGCTATCATATCACTGTGTCATTTCCATTATGTTCATCTAATTTCCAATGGAGATGTCTGGTCAGAAGTGGTTTGTTTGGTTCAGTTGCTGGGCCCTCCTTGGATATTGGTGCTTCATGTGAAGTGGAATAACTTAGGGTAGGTCCCTTTTGCTGGATTTGGTCAGGGCAATAAAGAGAGATGTAATGCTTATGTTATTGCTCCTCTCTCTGAAGGTAAAATTGTGTGGTCTGAGATGGTATCATGTTTGTTTTGGAGAAATACCACAGACCAATAACCTTAAAAGGTATTGGGAATAAAGAGGTCTGCTTTTTTCAAAATTCTGTGTAGGTGTCATAGTATGGCGCCATTTGCTGGTTAGGAAGTCATCTGATTTTATTTTAGTGATGGTGTTCACTGTTTTTTTTTTAGTCTTTGAAACTAGTGACTCCACAGGGACTTGGTTTTGGTAAATTTGTCACCAGTCTCTACTTCTGTGTACCAGAGTAGTATGTGATATCTGATAGCCAGGGGTTTGAAACTATTTTTTTAAGAATTCTGTACTGACTGGATTTCCGGATTATGAGGTCCTAGGCTATAGGAACTTTAGTATTTGCTGCTATTTACAATAAGTGACACATAAGATTGGTAAAGACACCAATTTTGGAGATGGAGAGGCAAGGCTGAAGGGGAGGAGGAGGCCTTTATTTGAAGATAACAATTCTTGTGTTGTTATGTTCAAAAGTCTTATCTAGTAAGTTTCCCATAGGAAGGTATTGGGAATAGAGACATATTTTTTTTTCAAAATTCCATGTAGGTGTCGTGGTATGGCACCATTTGCTTGTTAGGCAGTCATATGAGTTTATTTTACATGATTGTGTTCATTATGTTATTTTAGTCTTTGAAGCCAGTGACTCCATAGGGACTTGTTTTTTTATTAAATTTGCCACCAGTCTCTACTTATTTGTCCCAGAGTAGTATGTGATATCTCATAGGCAGGGATTTGAAACTATTTTTTTAAGAATTCTGGACTGACTGGTTTCCTGGATGATGAGGTCTTAGGCGATGGGAAATTTACTGTCTGCTGATTTTTATAATAAGTAACGCAAAGAATTGGTAAAGACACCAATTTTGGAGATGGAGAGGAAAGGCTGAAGGGGGGGAGGAGGCCTTTATTTGAAGATAACAATTCTTGTGTTGTTATGTTCAAAAGTCTTATCTAGTAAGTTTCCCATAGCTCGCTATCTTTTTTTCCAAATACTTCATGTACCCACTATCTTACAAATTTAATTGAAGTAGCATTATTTACTCACCTAATATACCAAGAGCTGTTTTACAAATGGTTGGAGACTCATATGTATATTGTGCTTAAAGTCAATGCCTGTAGTGGTGCCATAGGTTTAGATAAAGAACCAGGACTGAAGCAGATTTTGAGAGCTTTTGTGTGATGATAAATTGTGTAGACTTAGGATATCCAGACCTTGTACGTTTTCCAATGCGTAGCTATCATGTGTTGTACTATAGAATCAATACATTTTGTTAAAAAAAAGTGCTTGTAAAGGGGTATACACTTCTGGGTGAATTAATTCTGTGTTTTCCTGTTTACTGTAAAAAAGTTGGGATTTTTTGGTATAGTTTTCAATTTTGTTTTATACTTGCACACATTTCATGTTAATGTTGTACTCTTATTTGATTTTGATTGGCTGTGTATAATCATGGAGATTTTATCTAGATTCTTTTACTATATTTTATATGTTATTCTGTTACATTGAAGTTAGATGTACCTCAAATCATTATAGTTACATTGGTAATATGGTGAGATTGCTATCATATCACTGTGTCATTTCCATTATGTTCATCTAATTTCCAATGGAGATGTCTGGTCAGAAGTGGTTTGTTTGGTTCAGTTGCTGGGCCCTCCTTGGATATTGGTGCTTCATGTGAAGTGGAATAACTTAGGGTAGGTCCCTTTAGCTGGATTTGGTCAGGGCAATAAAGAGAGATGTAATGCTTATGTTATTGCTCCTCTCTCTCAAGGTAAAATTGTGTGGTCTGAGATGGTATCATGTTTGTTTTGGAGAAATACCACAGACCAATAACCTTGAAAGGTATTGGGAATAAAGAGGTCTGCTTTTTTCAAAATTCTGTGTAGGTGTCATAGTATGGCGCCATTTGCTGGTTAGGAAGTCATCTGATTTGATTTAAGTGATGGTGTTCACTGTGTTTTTTTTAGTCTTTGAAACCAGTGACTCCACAGGGACTTGGTTTTGGTAAATTTGTCACCAGTCTCTACTTCTGTGTACCAGAGTAGTATGTGATATCTGATAGCCAGGGGTTTGAAACTATTTTTTTAAGAATTCTGTACTGACTGGATTTCCGGATTATGAGGTCCTAGGCTATAGGAACTTTAGTATTTGCTGCTATTTACAATAAGTGACACAAAAAATTGGTAAAGACACAAATTTTGGAGATGGAGAGGCAAGGCTGAAGGGGAGGAGGAGGCCTTTATTTGAACATAACAATTCTTGTGTTGTTATGTTCAAAAGTCTTATCTAGTAAGTTTCCTATAGGAAGGTATTGGGAATAGAGACATATTTTTTTTTCAAAATTCCATGTAGGTGTCGTGGTATGGCACCATTTGCTTGTTAGGAAGTCATATGAGTTTATTTTACATGATGGTGTTCATTATGTTATTTTAGTCTTTGAAGCCAGTGACTCCATAGGGACTTGTTTTTTGATTAAATTTCCACCAGTCTATACTTATTTGTCCCAGAGTAGTATGTGATATCTCATAGGCAGGGATTTGAAACTATTTTTTTAAGAATTCTGGACTGACTGGTTTCCTCCATGGTGAGGTCTTAGGCTATGGGAACTTTACTGTCTGCTGATTTTTATAATAAGTAACGCAAAGAATTGGTAAAGACACCAATTTTGGAGATGGAGAGGAAAGGCTGAAGGGGAGGAGGAGGCCTTTATTTGAAGATAACAATTCTTGTGTTGTTATGTTTAAAAGTCTTATCTAGTAAGTTTCCCATAGCTCGCTATCTTTATTTCCAAATTCTTCATGTACCCACTATCTGACAAATATAATAGAAGTAGCATTATTTACTCACCTAATATTCCAAGAGCTGTTTTACAAATGGTTGGAGACTCATATGTATATTGGGCTTAAAGCCAATGCCTGTAGTGGTGCCATAGGTTTAGATAAAGAACCAGGACTGAAGCAGATTTTGAGAGCTTTTGTGTGATGATAAATTGTGTAGACTTAGGATATCCAGACCTTGTACGTTTTCCAATGCGTAGCTATCATGTGTTGTACTATAGAATCAATACATTTTGGAAAAAAAAAAGTGCTTGTATAGGGGTATACACTTCTGGGTGAATTAATTCTGTGTTTTCCTGTTTATTGTAAAAAAGTTGGGATTTTTTGGTATAGTTTTCAATTTTGTTTTATACTTGCACACATTTCATGTTAATGTTGAACTCTCATTTGATTTTGATTGGCTATGTATAATCATGGAGATTTTATCTAGATTATTTTACTATATTTTATATGTTATTCTGTTACATTGAAGTTAGATGTACCTCAAATCATTATAGTTACATTGGTAATATGGTGAGATTGCTATCATATCACTGTGTCATTTCCATTATGTTCATCTAATTTCCAATGGAGATGTCTGGTCAGAAGTGGTTTGTTTGGTTCAGTTGCTGGGCCCTCCTTGGATATTGGTGCTTCATGTGAAGTGGAATAACTTAGGGTAGGTCCCTTTAGCTGGATTTGGTCAGGGCAATAAAGAGAGATGTAATGCTTATGTTATTGCTCCTCTCTCTCAAGGTAAAATTGTGTGGTCTGAGATGGTATCAGGTTTGTTTTGGAGAAATACCACAGACCAATAACCTTGAAACGTATTGGGAATAAAGAGGTCTGCTTTTTTCAAAATTCTGTGTAGGTGTCATAGTATGGCGCCATTTGCTGGTTAGGAAGTCACCTGATTTGATTTTAGTGATGGTGTTCACTGTGTTTTTTTAGTCTTTGAAACCAGTGACTCCACAGGGACTTGGTTTTGGTAAATTTGTCACCAGTCTCTACTTCTGTGTACCAGAGTAGTATGTGATATCTGATAGCCAGGGGTTTGAAACTATTTTTTTAAGAATTCTGTACTGACTGGATTTCCGGATTATGAGGTCATAGGCTATAGGAACTTTAGTATTTGCTGCTATTTACAATAAGTGACACAAAAAATTGGTAAAGACACAAATTTTGGAGATGGAGAGGCAAGGCTGAAGGGGAGGAGGAGGCCTTTATTTGAACATAACAATTCTTGTGTTGTTATGTTCAAAAGTCTTATCTAGTAAGTTTCCTATAGGAAGGTATTGGGAATAGAGACATATTTTTTTTTCAAAATTCCATGTAGGTGTCATGGTATGGCACCATTTGCTTGTTAGGAAGTCATATGAGTTTATTTTACATGATGGTGTTCATTATGTTATTTTAGTCTTTGAAGCCAGTGACTCCATAGGGACTTGTTTTTTGATTAAATTTCCACCAGTCTCTACTTATTTGTCCCAGAGTAGTATGTGATATCTCATAGGCAGGGATTTGAAACTATTTTTTTAAGAATTCTGGACTGACTGGTTTCCTCCATGGTGAGGTCTTAGGCTATGGGAACTTTACTGTCTGCTGATTTTTATAATAAGTAACGCAAAGAATTGGTAAAGACACCAATTTTGGAGATGGAGAGGAAAGGCTGAAGGGGAGGAGGAGGCCTTTATTTGAAGATAACAATTCTTGTGTTGTTATGTTTAAAAGTCTTATCTAGTAAGTTTCCCATAGCTCGCTATCTTTATTTCCAAATTCTTCATGTACCCACTATCTGACAAATATAATAGAAGTAGCATTATTTACTCACCTAATATTCCAAGAGCTGTTTTACAAATGGTTGGAGACTCATATGTATATTGGGCTTAAAGCCAATGCCTGTAGTGGTGCCATAGGTTTAGATAAAGAACCAGGACTGAAGCAGATTTTGAGAGCTTTTGTGTGATGATAAATTGTGTAGACTTAGGATATCCAGACCTTGTACGTTTTCCAATGCGTAGCTATCATGTGTTGTACTATAGAATCAATACATTTTGGAAAAAAAAAAGTGCTTGTATAACGGTATACACTTCTGGGTGAATTAATTCTGTGTTTTCCTGTTTATTGTAAAAAAGTTGGGATTTTTTGGTATAGTTTTCAATTTTGTTTTATACTTGCACACATTTCATGTTAATGTTGAACTCTCATTTGATTTTGATTGGCTATGTATAATCATGGAGATTTTATCTAGATTATTTTACTATTTTTTATATGTTATTCTGTTACATTGAAGTTAGATGTACCTCAAATCATTATAGTTACATTGGTAATATGGTGAGATTGCTATCATATCACTGTGTCATTTCCATTATGTTCATCTAATTTCCAATGGAGATGTCTGGTCAGAAGTGGTTTGTTTGGTTCAGTTGCTGGGCCCTCCTTGGATATTGGTGCTTCATGTGAAGTGGAATAACTTAGGGTAGGTCCCTTTAGCTGGATTTGGTCAGGGCAATAAAGAGAGATGTAATGCCTATGTTATTACTCCTCTCTCTCAAGGTAAAATTGTGTGGTCTGAGATGGTATCATGTTTGTTTTGGAGAAATACCACAGACCAATAACCTTGAAAGGTATTGGGAATAAAGAGGTCTGTTTTTTTTCAAAATTCTGTGTAGGTGTCATAGTATGGCGCCATTTGCTGGTTAGGAAGTCATCTGATTTGATTTTAGTGATGGTGTTCACTGTGTTTTTTTAGTCTTTGAAACCAGTGACTCCACAGGGACTTGGTTTTGGTAAATTTGTCACCAGTCTCTACTTCTGTGTACCAGAGTAGTATGTGATATCTGATAGCCAGGGGTTTGAAACAATTTTTTAAAGAATTCTGTACTGACTGGATTTCCGGATTATGAGGTCCTAGGCTATAGGAACTTTAGTATTTGCTGCTATTTACAATAAGTGACACATAAGATTGGTAAAGACACCAATTTTGGAGATGGAGAGGCAAGGCTGAAGGGGAGGAGGAGGCCTTTATTTGAAGATAACAATTCTTGTGTTGTTATGTTCAAAAGTCTTATCTAGTAAGTTTCCCATAGCTCGCTATCTTTTTTTCCAAATTCTTCATGTACCCACTATCTGACAAATATAATTGAAGTAGCATTATTTACTCACCTAATATACCAAGAGCTGTTTTACAAATGTTTGGAGACTCATATGTATATTGGGCTTAAAGCCAATGCCTGTAGTGGTGCCATAGGTTTAGATAAAGAACCAGGACTGAAGCAGATTTTGAGAGCTTTTGTGTGATGATAAATTGTGTAGACTTAGGATATCCAGACCTTGTACGTTTTCCAATGCGTAGCTATCATGTGTTGTACTATAGAATCAATACATTTTGTAAAAAAAAGTGCTTGTAAAGGGGTATACACTTCTGGGTGAATTAATTCTGTGTTTTCCTGTTTATTGTAAAAAAGTTGGACATTTTTTGGTATAGTTTTCAATTTTGTTTTATACTTGCACACATTTCATGTTAATGTTGTACTCTCATTTGATTTTGATTGGCTGTGTATAATCATGGAGATTTTATCTAGATTCTTTTACTATATTTTATATGTTATTCTGTTACATTGAAGTTAGATGTACCTCAAATCATAGTAGTTACATTGGTAATATGGTGAGATTGCTATCATATCACTGTGTCATTTCCATTATGTTCATCTAATTTCCAATGGAGATGTCTGGTCAGAAGTGGTTTGTTTGGTTCAGTTGCTGGGCCCTCCTTGGATATTGGTGCTTCATGTGAAGTGGAATAACTTAGGGTAGGTCCCTTTTGCTGGATTTGGTCAGGGCAATAAAGAGAGATGTAATGCTTATGTTATTGCTCCTCTCTCTGAAGGTAAAATTGTGTGGTCTGAGATGGTATCATGTTTGTTTTGGAGAAATACCACAGACCAATAACCTTAAAAGGTATTGGGAATAAAGAGGTCTGCTTTTTTCAAAATTCTGTGTAGGTGTCATAGTATGGCGCCATTTGCTGGTTAGGAAGTCATCTGATTTTATTTTAGTGATGGTGTTCACTGTTTTTTTTTTAGTCTTTGAAACTAGTGACTCCACAGGGACTTGGTTTTGGTAAATTTGTCACCAGTCTCTACTTCTGTGTACCAGAGTAGTATGTGATATCTGATAGCCAGGGGTTTGAAACTATTTTTTTAAGAATTCTGTACTGACTGGATTTCCGGATTATGAGGTCCTAGGCTATAGGAACTTTAGTATTTGCTGCTATTTACAATAAGTGACACATAAGATTGGTAAAGACACCAATTTTGGAGATGGAGAGGCAAGGCTGAAGGGGAGGAGGAGGCCTTTATTTGAAGATAACAATTCTTGTGTTGTTATGTTCAAAAGTCTTATCTAGTAAGTTTCCCATAGGAAGGTATTGGGAATAGAGACATATTTTTTTTTCAAAATTCCATGTAGGTGTCGTGGTATGGCACCATTTGCTTGTTAGGAAGTCATATGAGTTTATTTTACATGATTGTGTTCATTATGTTATTTTAGTCTTTGAAGCCAGTGACTCCATAGGGACTTGTTTTTTTATTAAATTTGCCACCAGTCTCTACTTATTTGTCCCAGAGTAGTATGTGATATCTCATAGGCAGGGATTTGAAACTATTTTTTTAAGAATTCTGGACTGACTGGTTTCCTGGATGATGAGGTCTTAGGCGATGGGAAATGTACTGTCTGCTGATTTTTATAATAAGTAACGCAAAGAATTGGTAAAGACACCAATTTTGGAGATGGAGAGGAAAGGCTGAAGGGGGGGAGGAGGCCTTTATTTGAAGATAACAATTCTTGTGTTGTTATGTTCAAAAGTCTTATCTAGTAAGTTTCCCATAGCTCGCTATCTTTTTTTCCAAATACTTCATGTACCCACTATCTTACAAATTTAATTGAAGTAGCATTATTTACTCACCTAATATACCAAGAGCTGTTTTACAAATGGTTGGAGACTCATATGTATATTGTGCTTAAAGCCAATGCCTGTAGTGGTGCCATAGGTTTAGATAAAGAACCAGGACTGAAGCAGATTTTGAGAGCTTTTGTGTGATGATAAATTGTGTAGACTTAGGATATCCAGACCTTGTACGTTTTCCAATGCGTAGCTATCATGTGTTGTACTATAGAATCAATACATTTTGTTAAAAAAAAGTGCTTGTAAAGGGGTATACACTTCTGGGTGAATTAATTCTGTGTTTTCCTGTTTACTGTAAAAAAGTTGGGATTTTTTGGTATAGTTTTCAATTTTGTTTTATGCTTACACACATTTCATTTTAATGTTGTACTCTTATTTGATTTTGATTGGCTGTGTATAATCATGGAGATTTTATCTAGATTCTTTTACTATATTTTATATGTTATTCTGTTACATTGAAGTTAGATGTACCTCAAATCATTATAGTTACATTGGTAATATGGTGAGATTGCTATCATATCACTGTGTCATTTCCATTATGTTCATCTAATTTCCAATGGAGATGTCTGGTCAGAAGTGGTTTGTTTGGTTCAGTTGCTGGGCCCTCCTTGGATATTGGTGCTTCATGTGAAGTGGAATAACTTAGGGTAGGTCCCTTTAGCTGGATTTGGTCAGGGCAATAAAGAGAGATGTAATGCTTATGTTATTGCTCCTCTCTCTCAAGGTAAAATTTTGTGGTCTGAGATGGTATCATGTTTGTTTTGGAGAAATACCACAGACCAATAACCTTGAAAGGTATTGGGAATAAAGAGGTCTGCTTTTTTCAAAATTCTGTGTAGGTGTCATAGTATGGCGCCATTTGCTGGTTAGGAAGTCATCTGATTTGATTTTAGTGATGGTGTTCACTGTGTTTTTTTAGTCTTTGAAACCAGTGACTCCACAGGGACTTGGTTTTGGTAAATTTGTCACCAGTCTCTACTTCTGTGTACCAGAGTAGTATGTGATATCTGATAGCCAGGGGTTTGAAACAATTTTTTTAAGAATTCTGTACTGACTGGATTTCCGGATTATGAGGTCCTAGGCTATAGGAACTTTAGTATTTGCTGCTATTTACAATAAGTGACACATAAGATTGGTAAAGACACCAATTTTGGAGATGGAGAGGCAAGGCTGAAGGGGAGGAGGAGGCCTTTATTTGAAGATAACAATTCTTGTGTTGTTATGTTCAAAAGTCTTATGTAGTAAGTTTCCCATAGGAAGGTATTGGGAATAGAAACATATTTTTTTTTTCAAAATTCCATGTAGGTGTCGTGGTATGGCACCATTTGCTTGTTAGGAAGTCATATGAGTTTATTTTACATGATGGTGTTCATTATGTTATTTTAGTCTTTGAAGCCAGTGACTCCATAGGGACTTGTGTTTTGATTAAATTTGCCACCAGTCTCTACTTATTTGTCCCAGAGTAGTATGTGATATCTCATAGGCAGGGATTTGAAACTATTTTTTTAAGAATTCTGGACTGACTGGTTTCCTGGATGATGAGGTCTTAGGCTATGGGAACTTTACTGTCTGCTGATTTTTATAATAAGTAACGCAAAGAATTGGTAAAGACACCAATTTTTGAGATGGAGAGGAAACGCTGAAGGGGAGGAGGAGGCCTTTATTTGAAGATAACAATTCTTGTGTTGTTATGTTCAAAAGTCTTATCTAGTAAGTTTCCCATAGCTCGCTATCTTTTTTTCCAAATTCTTCATGTACCCACTATCTGACAAATATAATAGAAGTAGCATTATTTACTCACCTAATATTCCAAGAGCTGTTTTACAAATGTTTGGAGACTCATATGTATATTGGGCTTAAAGCCAATGCCTGTAGTGGTGCCATAGGTTCAGATAAAGAACCAGGACTGAAGCAGATTTTGAGAGCTTTGGTGTGATGATAAATTGTGTAGACTTAGGATATCCAGCCCTTGTACGTTTTCCAATGCGTAGCTATCATGTGTTGTACTATAGAATCAATACATTTTGTAAAAAAAAGTGCTTGTAAAGGGGTAAACACTTCTGGGTGAATTAATTCTGTGTTTTCCTGTTTACTGTAAAAAAGTTGGGATTTTTTGGTATCGTTTTCAATTTTGTTTTATACTTGCACACATTTCATGTTAATGTTGTACTCTCATTTGATTTTGATTGGCTGTGTATAATCATGGAGATTTTATCTAGATTCTTTTACTATATTTTATATGTTATTCTGTTACATTGAAGTTAGATGTACCTCAAATCATTATAGTTACATTGGTAATATGGTGAGATTGCTATAATATCACTGTGTCATTTCCATTATGTTCATCTAATTTCCAATGGAGATGTCTGGTCAGAAGTGGTTTGTTTGGTTCAGTTGCTGGGCCCTCCTTGGATATTGGTGCTTCATGTGAAGTGGAATAACTTAGGGTAGGTCCCTTTAGCTGGATTTGGTCAGGGCAATAAAGAGAGATGTAATGCTTATGTTATTGCTCCTCTCTCTCAAGGTAAAATTGTGTGATCTGAGATGGTATCATGTTTGTTTTGGAGAAATACCACAGACCAATAACCTTTAAAGGTATTGGGAATAAAGAGGTCTGCTTTTTTCAAAATTCTGTGTAGGTGTCATAGTATGGCGCCATTTGCTGGTTAGGAAGTCATCTGATTTGATTTTAGTGATGATGTTCACTGTGTTTTTTTAGTCTTTGAAACCAGTGACTCCACAGGGACTTGGTTTTGGTAAATTTGTCACCAGTCTCTACTTCTGTGTACCAGAGTAGTATGTGATATCTGATAGCCAGGGGTTTGAAACTATTTTTTTAAGAATTCTGTACTGACTGGATTTCCGGATTATGAGGTCCTAGGCTATAGGAACTTTAGTATTTGCTGCTATTTACAATAAGTGACACATAAGATTGGTAAAGACACCAATTTTGGAGATGGAGAGGCAAGGCTGAAGGGGAGGAGGAGGCCTTTATTTGAAGATAACAATTCTTGTGTTGTTATGTTCAAAAGTCTTATCTAGTAAGTTTCCCATAGGAAGGTATTGGGAATAGAGACATATTTTTTTTTTCAAAATTCCATGTAGGTGTCGTGGTATGGCACCATTTGCTTGTTAGGAAGTCATATGAGTTTATTTCACATGATGGTGTTCATTATGTTATTTTAGTCTTTGAAGCCAGTGACTCCATAGGGGCTTGTTTTTTGATTAAATTTGCCACCAGTCTCTACTTATTTGTCCCAGAGTAGTATGTGATATCTCATAGGCAGGGATTTGAAACAATTTTTTTAAGAATTCTGGACTGACTGGTTTCCTGGATGATGAGGTCTTAGGCTATGGGAACTTTACTGTCTGCTGATTTTTGTAATAAGTAACGCAAAGAATTGGTAAAGACACCAATTTTGGAGATGGAGAGGAAAGGCTGAAGGGGAGGAGGAGGCCTTTATTTGAAGATAACAATTCTTGTGTTGTTATGTTCAAAAGTCTTATCTAGTAAGTTTCCCATAGCTCGCTATCTTTTTTTCCAAATTCTTCATGTACCCACTATCTGACAAATATAATAGAAGTAGCATTATTTACTCACCTAATATTCCAAGAGCTGTTTTACAAATGTTTGGAGACTCATATGTATATTGGGCTTAAAGCCAATGCCTGTAGTGGTGCCATAGGTTCAGATAAAGAACCAGGACTGAAGCAGATTTTGAGAGCTTTTGTGTGATGATAAATTGTGTAGACTTAGGAAATCCACACCTTGTATGTTTTCCAATGCGTAGCTATCATGTGTTATACTATAGAATCAATACATTTTGTAAAAAAAAGTGCTTGTAAAGGGGTATACACTTCTGGGTGAATTAATTCTGTGTTTTCCTGTTTATTGTAAAAAAGTTGGAAATTTTTTGGTATAGTTTTCAATTTTGTTTTATACTTGCACACATTTGATGTTAATGTTGTACTCTAATTTGATTTTGATTGGCTGTGTATAATCATGGAGACTTTATCTAGATTCTTTTACTATATTTTATATGTTATTCTGTTACATTGAAGTTAGATGTACCTCAAATCATTATAGTTACATTGGTAATATGGTGAGATTGCTATCATATTACTGTGTCATTTCCATTATGTTCATCTAATTTCCAATGGAGATGTCTGGTCAGAAGTGGTTGTTTGGTTCAGTTGCTGGGCCCTCCTTGGATATTGGTGCTTCATGTGAAGTGGAATAACTTAGGGTAGGTCCCTTTAGCTGGATTTGGTCAGGGCAGTAAAGAGAGATGTAATGCTTATGTTATTGCTCCTCTCTCTCAAGGTAAAATTGTGTGGTCTGAGATGGTATCATGTTTGTTTTGGAGAAATGCCACAGACCAATAACCTTGAAAGGTATAGGGAATAAAGAGGTCTGCTTTTTTCAAAATTCTGTGTAGGTGTCATAGTATGGCGCCATTTGCTGGTTAGGAAGTCATCTGATTTGATTTTAGTGATGGTGTTCACTGTGTTTTTTTAGTCTTTGAAACCAGTGACTCCACAGGGACTTGATTTTGGTAAATTTGTCACCAGTCTCTACTTCTATGTACCAGAGTAGTATGTGATATCTGATAGCCAGGGGTTTGAAACTATTTTTTTAAGAATTCTGTACTGACTGGATTTCAGGATTATGAGGTCCTAGGCTATAGGAACTATAGTATTTGCTGCTATTTACAATAAGTGACACATAAGATTGGTAAAGACACCAATTTTGGAGATGGAGAGGCAAGGCTGAAGGGGAGGAGGAGGCCTTTATCTGAAGATAACAATTCTTGTGTTGTTATGTTCAAAAGTCTTATCTAGTAAGTTTCCCATAGGAAGGTATTGGGAATAGAGACATATTTTTTTTTCAAAATTCCATGTAGGTGTCGTGGTATGGCACCATTTGCTTGTTAGGAAGTCATATGAGTTTATTTTACATGATGGTGTTCATTATGTTATTTTAGTCTTTGAAGCCAGTGACTCCATAGGGACTTGTTTTTTGATTAAATTTGCCACCAGTCTCTACTAATTTGTCCCAGAGTAGAATGTGATATCTCATAGGCAGGGATTTGAAACAATTTTTTTAAGAATTCTGGACTGACTGATTTCCTGGATAATGAGGTCTTAGGCTATGGGAACTTTACTGTCTGCTGATTTTTATAATAAGTAACGCAAAGAATTGGTAAAGACACCAATTTTGGAGATGGAGAGGAAAGGCTGAAGGGGAGGAGGAGGCCTTTATTTGAAGATAACAATTCTTGTGTTGTTATGTTCAAATGTCTTATCTATTAAGTTTCCCATAGCTCGCTATCTTTTTTTCCAAATTCTTCATGTACCCACTATCTGACAAATATAATAGAAGTAGCATTATTTACTCACCTAATATTCCAAGAGCTGTTTTACAAATGGTTGGAGACTCATATGTATATTGGGCTTAAAGCCAATGCCTGTAGTGGTGCCATAGGTTTAGATAAAGAACCAGGACTGAAGCAGATTTTGAGAGCTTTTGTGTGATGATAAATTGTGTAGACTTAGTATATCCAGACCTTGTACGTTTTCCAATGCGTAGCTATCATGTGTTGTACTATAGAATCAATACATTTTGTAAAAAAAAGTGCTTGTAAAGGGGTATACACTTCTGGGTGAATTAATTCTGTGTTTTCCTGTTTACTGTAAAAAAGTTGGGATTTTTTGGTATAGTTTTCAATTTTGTTTTATACTTGCACACATTTCATGTTAATGTTGTACTCTCATTTGATTTTGATTGGCTGTGTATAATCATGGAGATTTTATCTAGATTCTTTTACTATATTTTATATGTTATTCTGTTACATTGAAGTTAGATGTACCTCAAATCATTATAGTTACATTGGTAATATGGTGAGATTGCTATCATATCACTGTGTCATTTCCATTATGTTCATCTAATTTCCAATGGAGATGTCTGGTCAGAAGTGGTTTGTTTGGTTCAGTTGCTGGGCACTCCTTGGATATTGGTACTTCTTGTGTAGTGGAATAACTTAGGGTAGGTCCCTTTAGCTGGATTTGGTCAGGGCAGTAAAGAGGAGATGTAATGCTTATGTTATTGTTCCTCTCTCTCAAGGTAAAATTGTGTGGTCTGAGATGGTATCATGTTTGTTTTGGAGAAATACCACAGACCAATAACCTTGAAAGGTATTGGGAATAAAGAGGTCTGCTTTTTTCAAAATTCTGTGTAGGTGTCATAGTATGGCACCATTTGCTGGTTAGGAAGTCATCTGATTTGATTTTAGTGATGGTGTTCACTGTGTTTTTTTAGTCTTTGAAACCAGTGACTCCACAGGGACTTGGTTTTGGTAAATTTGTCGCCAGTCTCTACTTCTGTGTACCAGAGTAGTATGTGATTTCTGATAGCCAGGGGTTTGAAACTATTTTTTTAAGAATTCTGTACTGACTGGATTTCCGGATTAGGAGGTCCTAGGCTATAGGAACTTTAGTATTTGCTGCTATTTACAATAAGTGACACAAAAGATTGGTAAAGACACCAATTTTGGAGATGGAGAGGAAAGGCTGAAGGGGAGGAGGAGGCCTTTATTTGAACACAACAATTCTTGTGTTGTTATGTTCAAAAGTCTTATCTAGTAAGTTTCCCATAGGAAGGTATTGGGAATGGAGACATATTTTTTTTTCAAAATTCCATGTAGGTGTCGTGGTATGGCACCATTTGCTTGTTAGGAAGTCATATGAGTTTATTTTACATGATGGTGTTCATTATGTTATTTTAGTTTTTGAAGCCAGTGACTCCATAGGGACTTGATTTTTGATTAAATTTGCCACCAGTCTCTACTAATTTGTCCCAGAGTAGTATGTGATATCTCATAGGCAGGGATTTGAAACAATTTTTTTAAGAATTCTGGACTGACTGGTTTCCTGGATAATGAGGTCTTAGTCTATGGGAACTTTACTGTCTGCTGATTTTTATAATAAGTAACGCAAAGAATTAGTAAAGACACCAATTTTGGAGATGGAGAGGAAAGGCTGAAGGGGAGGAGGAGGCCTTTATTTGAAGATAACAATTCTTGTGTTGTTATGTTCAAAAGTCTTATCTAGTAAGTTTCCCATAGCTCGCTATCTTTTTTTCCAAATTCTTCATGTACCCACTATCTGACAAATATAATAGAAGTAGCATTATTTACTCACCTAATATTCCTAGAGCTGTTTTACAAATGGTTGGAGACTCATATGTATATTGGGCTTAAAGCCAATGCCTGTAGTGGTGCCATAGGTTTAGATAAAGAACCAGGACTGAAGCAGATTTTGAGAGCTTTTGTGTGATGATAAATTGTGTAGACTTAGGATATCCAGACCTTGTACGTTTTCCAATGCGTAGCTATCATGTGTTGTACTATAGAATCAATACATTTTGTAAAAAAAAAGTGCTTGTAAAGGGGTATACACTTCTGGGTGAATTAATTCTGTGTTTTCCTGTTTACTGTAAAAAAGTTGGGATTTTTTGGTATCGTTTTCAATTTTGTTTTATACTTGCACACATTTCATGTTAATGTTGTACTCTCATTTGATTTTGATTGGCTGTGTATAATCATGGAGATTTTATCTAGATTCTTTTACTATATTTTATATGTTATTCTGTTACATTGAAGTTAGATGTACCTCAAATCATAGTAGTTACATTGGTAATATGGTGAGATTGCTATCATATCACTGTGTCATTTCCATTATGTTCATCTAATTTCCAATGGAGATGTCTGGTCAGAAGTGGTTTGTTTGGTTCAGTTGCTGGGCCCTCCTTGGATATTGGTGCTTCATGTGAAGTGGAATAACTTAGGGTAGGTCCCTTTTGCTGGATTTGGTCAGGGCAATAAAGAGAGATGTAATGCTTATGTTATTGCTCCTCTCTCTGAAGGTAAAATTGTGTGGTCTGAGATGGTATCATGTTTGTTTTGGAGAAATACCACAGACCAATAACCTTAAAAGGTATTGGGAATAAAGAGGTCTGCTTTTTTCAAAATTCTGTGTAGGTGTCATAGTATGGCGCCATTTGCTGGTTAGGAAGTCATCTGATTTTATTTTAGTGATGGTGTTCACTGTTTTTTTTTTAGTCTTTGAAACTAGTGACTCCACAGGGACTTGGTTTTGGTAAATTTGTCACCAGTCTCTACTTCTGTGTACCAGAGTAGTATGTGATATCTGATAGCCAGGGGTTTGAAACTATTTTTTTAAGAATTCTGTACTGACTGGATTTCCGGATTATGAGGTCCTAGGCTATAGGAACTTTAGTATTTGCTGCTATTTACAATAAGTGACACATAAGATTGGTAAAGACACCAATTTTGGAGATGGAGAGGCAAGGCTGAAGGGGAGGAGGAGGCCTTTATTTGAAGATAACAATTCTTGTGTTGTTATGTTCAAAAGTCTTATCTAGTAAGTTTCCCATAGGAAGGTATTGGGAATAGAGACATATTTTTTTTTCAAAATTCCATGTAGGTGTCGTGGTATGGCACCATTTGCTTGTTAGGAAGTCATATGAGTTTATTTTACATGATTGTGTTCATTATGTTATTTTAGTCTTTGAAGCCAGTGACTCCATAGGGACTTGTTTTTTTATTAAATTTGCCACCAGTCTCTACTTATTTGTCCCAGAGTAGTATGTGATATCTCATAGGCAGGGATTTGAAACTATTTTTTTAAGAATTCTGGACTGACTGGTTTCCTGGATGATGAGGTCTTAGGCGATGGGAAATTTACTGTCTGCTGATTTTTATAATAAGTAACGCAAAGAATTGGTAAAGACACCAATTTTGGAGATGGAGAGGAAAGGCTGAAGGGGGGGAGGAGGCCTTTATTTGAAGATAACAATTCTTGTGTTGTTATGTTCAAAAGTCTTATCTAGTAAGTTTCCCATAGCTCGCTATCTTTTTTTCCAAATACTTCATGTACCCACTATCTTACAAATTTAATTGAAGTAGCATTATTTACTCACCTAATATACCAAGAGCTGTTTTACAAATGGTTGGAGACTCATATGTATATTGTGCTTAAAGCCAATGCCTGTAGTGGTGCCATAGGTTTAGATAAAGAACCAGGACTGAAGCAGATTTTGAGAGCTTTTGTGTGATGATAAATTGTGTAGACTTAGGATATCCAGACCTTGTACGTTTTCCAATGCGTAGCTATCATGTGTTGTACTATAGAATCAATACATTTTGTTAAAAAAAAGTGCTTGTAAAGGGGTATACACTTCTGGGTGAATTAATTCTGTGTTTTCCTGTTTACTGTAAAAAAGTTGGGATTTTTTGGTATAGTTTTCAATTTTGTTTTATGCTTACACACATTTCATTTTAATGTTGTACTCTTATTTGATTTTGATTGGCTGTGTATAATCATGGAGATTTTATCTAGATTCTTTTACTATATTTTATATGTTATTCTGTTACATTGAAGTTAGATGTACCTCAAATCATTATAGTTACATTGGTAATATGGTGAGATTGCTATCATATCACTGTGTCATTTCCATTATGTTCATCTAATTTCCAATGGAGATGTCTGGTCAGAAGTGGTTTGTTTGGTTCAGTTGCTGGGCCCTCCTTGGATATTGGTGCTTCATGTGAAGTGGAATAACTTAGGGTAGGTCCCTTTAGCTGGATTTGGTCAGGGCAATAAAGAGAGATGTAATGCTTATGTTATTGCTCCTCTCTCTCAAGGTAAAATTTTGTGGTCTGAGATGGTATCATGTTTGTTTTGGAGAAATACCACAGACCAATAACCTTGAAAGGTATTGGGAATAAAGAGGTCTGCTTTTTTCAAAATTCTGTGTAGGTGTCATAGTATGGCGCCATTTGCTGGTTAGGAAGTCATCTGATTTGATTTTAGTGATGGTGTTCACTGTGTTTTTTTAGTCTTTGAAACCAGTGACTCCACAGGGACTTGGTTTTGGTAAATTTGTCACCAGTCTCTACTTCTGTGTACCAGAGTAGTATGTGATATCTGATAGCCAGGGGTTTGAAACAATTTTTTTAAGAATTCTGTACTGACTGGATTTCCGGATTATGAGGTCCTAGGCTATAGGAACTTTAGTATTTGCTGCTATTTACAATAAGTGACACATAAGATTGGTAAAGACACCAATTTTGGAGATGGAGAGGCAAGGCTGAAGGGGAGGAGGAGGCCTTTATTTGAAGATAACAATTCTTGTGTTGTTATGTTCAAAAGTCTTATGTAGTAAGTTTCCCATAGGAAGGTATTGGGAATAGAAACATATTTTTTTTTTCAAAATTCCATGTAGGTGTCGTGGTATGGCACCATTTGCTTGTTAGGAAGTCATATGAGTTTATTTTACATGATGGTGTTCATTATGTTATTTTAGTCTTTGAAGCCAGTGACTCCATAGGGACTTGTGTTTTGATTAAATTTGCCACCAGTCTCTACTTATTTGTCCCAGAGTAGTATGTGATATCTCATAGGCAGGGATTTGAAACTATTTTTTTAAGAATTCTGGACTGACTGGTTTCCTGGATGATGAGGTCTTAGGCTATGGGAACTTTACTGTCTGCTGATTTTTATAATAAGTAACGCAAAGAATTGGTAAAGACACCAATTTTTGAGATGGAGAGGAAACGCTGAAGGGGAGGAGGAGGCCTTTATTTGAAGATAACAATTCTTGTGTTGTTATGTTCAAAAGTCTTATCTAGTAAGTTTCCCATAGCTCGCTATCTTTTTTTCCAAATTCTTCATGTACCCACTATCTGACAAATATAATAGAAGTAGCATTATTTACTCACCTAATATTCCAAGAGCTGTTTTACAAATGTTTGGAGACTCATATGTATATTGGGCTTAAAGCCAATGCCTGTAGTGGTGCCATAGGTTCAGATAAAGAACCAGGACTGAAGCAGATTTTGAGAGCTTTGGTGTGATGATAAATTGTGTAGACTTAGGATATCCAGCCCTTGTACGTTTTCCAATGCGTAGCTATCATGTGTTGTACTATAGAATCAATACATTTTGTAAAAAAAAGTGCTTGTAAAGGGGTAAACACTTCTGGGTGAATTAATTCTGTGTTTTCCTGTTTACTGTAAAAAAGTTGGGATTTTTTGGTATCGTTTTCAATTTTGTTTTATACTTGCACACATTTCATGTTAATGTTGTACTCTCATTTGATTTTGATTGGCTGTGTATAATCATGGAGATTTTATCTAGATTCTTTTACTATATTTTATATGTTATTCTGTTACATTGAAGTTAGATGTACCTCAAATCATTATAGTTACATTGGTAATATGGTGAGATTGCTATAATATCACTGTGTCATTTCCATTATGTTCATCTAATTTCCAATGGAGATGTCTGGTCAGAAGTGGTTTGTTTGGTTCAGTTGCTGGGCCCTCCTTGGATATTGGTGCTTCATGTGAAGTGGAATAACTTAGGGTAGGTCCCTTTAGCTGGATTTGGTCAGGGCAATAAAGAGAGATGTAATGCTTATGTTATTGCTCCTCTCTCTCAAGGTAAAATTGTGTGATCTGAGATGGTATCATGTTTGTTTTGGAGAAATACCACAGACCAATAACCTTTAAAGGTATTGGGAATAAAGAGGTCTGCTTTTTTCAAAATTCTGTGTAGGTGTCATAGTATGGCGCCATTTGCTGGTTAGGAAGTCATCTGATTTGATTTTAGTGATGATGTTCACTGTGTTTTTTTAGTCTTTGAAACCAGTGACTCCACAGGGACTTGGTTTTGGTAAATTTGTCACCAGTCTCTACTTCTGTGTACCAGAGTAGTATGTGATATCTGATAGCCAGGGGTTTGAAACTATTTTTTTAAGAATTCTGTACTGACTGGATTTCCGGATTATGAGGTCCTAGGCTATAGGAACTTTAGTATTTGCTGCTATTTACAATAAGTGACACATAAGATTGGTAAAGACACCAATTTTGGAGATGGAGAGGCAAGGCTGAAGGGGAGGAGGAGGCCTTTATTTGAAGATAACAATTCTTGTGTTGTTATGTTCAAAAGTCTTATCTAGTAAGTTTCCCATAGGAAGGTATTGGGAATAGAGACATATTTTTTTTTTCAAAATTCCATGTAGGTGTCGTGGTATGGCACCATTTGCTTGTTAGGAAGTCATATGAGTTTATTTCACATGATGGTGTTCATTATGTTATTTTAGTCTTTGAAGCCAGTGACTCCATAGGGGCTTGTTTTTTGATTAAATTTGCCACCAGTCTCTACTTATTTGTCCCAGAGTAGTATGTGATATCTCATAGGCAGGGATTTGAAACAATTTTTTTAAGAATTCTGGACTGACTGGTTTCCTGGATGATGAGGTCTTAGGCTATGGGAACTTTACTGTCTGCTGATTTTTGTAATAAGTAACGCAAAGAATTGGTAAAGACACCAATTTTGGAGATGGAGAGGAAAGGCTGAAGGGGAGGAGGAGGCCTTTATTTGAAGATAACAATTCTTGTGTTGTTATGTTCAAAAGTCTTATCTAGTAAGTTTCCCATAGCTCGCTATCTATTTTTCCAAATTCTTCATGTACCCACTATCTGACAAATATAATAGAAGTAGCATTATTTACTCACCTAATATTCCAAGAGCTGTTTTACAAATGTTTGGAGACTCATATGTATATTGGGCTTAAAGCCAATGCCTGTAGTGGTGCCATAGGTTCAGATAAAGAACCAGGACTGAAGCAGATTTTGAGAGCTTTTGTGTGATGATAAATTGTGTAGACTTAGGAAATCCACACCTTGTATGTTTTCCAATGCGTAGCTATCATGTGTTATACTATAGAATCAATACATTTTGTAAAAAAAAAGTGCTTGTAAAGGGGTATACACTTCTGGGTGAATTAATTCTGTGTTTTCCTGTTTATTGTAAAAAAGTTGGAAATTTTTTGGTATAGTTTTCAATTTTGTTTTATACTTGCACACATTTGATGTTAATGTTGTACTCTAATTTGATTTTGATTGGCTGTGTATAATCATGGAGACTTTATCTAGATTCTTTTACTATATTTTATATGTTATTCTGTTACATTGAAGTTAGATGTACCTCAAATCATTATAGTTACATTGGTAATATGGTGAGATTGCTATCATATTACTGTGTCATTTCCATTATGTTCATCTAATTTCCAATGGAGATGTCTGGTCAGAAGTGGTTGTTTGGTTCAGTTGCTGGGCCCTCCTTGGATATTGGTGCTTCATGTGAAGTGGAATAACTTAGGGTAGGTCCCTTTAGCTGGATTTGGTCAGGGCAGTAAAGAGAGATGTAATGCTTATGTTATTGCTCCTCTCTCTCAAGGTAAAATTGTGTGGTCTGAGATGGTATCATGTTTGTTTTGGAGAAATGCCACAGACCAATAACCTTGAAAGGTATAGGGAATAAAGAGGTCTGCTTTTTTCAAAATTCTGTGTAGGTGTCATAGTATGGCGCCATTTGCTGGTTAGGAAGTCATCTGATTTGATTTTAGTGATGGTGTTCACTGTGTTTTTTTAGTCTTTGAAACCAGTGACTCCACAGGGACTTGATTTTGGTAAATTTGTCACCAGTCTCTACTTCTATGTACCAGAGTAGTATGTGATATCTGATAGCCAGGGGTTTGAAACTATTTTTTTAAGAATTCTGTACTGACTGGATTTCAGGATTATAAGGTCCTAGGCTATAGGAACTATAGTATTTGCTGCTATTTACAATAAGTGACACATAAGATTGGTAAAGACACCAATTTTGGAGATGGAGAGGCAAGGCTGAAGGGGAGGAGGAGGCCTTTATCTGAAGATAACAATTCTTGTGTTGTTATGTTCAAAAGTCTTATCTAGTAAGTTTCCCATAGGAAGGTATTGGGAATAGAGACATATTTTTTTTTCAAAATTCCATGTAGGTGTCGTGGTATGGCACCATTTGCTTGTTAGGAAGTCATATGAGTTTATTTTACATGATGGTGTTCATTATGTTATTTTAGTCTTTGAAGCCAGTGACTCCATAGGGACTTGTTTTTTGATTAAATTTGCCACCAGTCTCTACTAATTTGTCCCAGAGTAGAATGTGATATCTCATAGGCAGGGATTTGAAACAATTTTTTTAAGAATTCTGGACTGACTGATTTCCTGGATAATGAGGTCTTAGGCTATGGGAACTTTACTGTCTGCTGATTTTTATAATAAGTAACGCAAAGAATTGGTAAAGACACCAATTTTGGAGATGGAGAGGAAAGGCTGAAGGGGAGGAGGAGGCCTTTATTTGAAGATAACAATTCTTGTGTTGTTATGTTCAAATGTCTTATCTATTAAGTTTCCCATAGCTCGCTATCTTTTTTTCCAAATTCTTCATGTACCCACTATCTGACAAATATAATAGAAGTAGCATTATTTACTCACCTAATATTCCAAGAGCTGTTTTACAAATGGTTGGAGACTCATATGTATATTGGGCTTAAAGCCAATGCCTGTAGTGGTGCCATAGGTTTAGATAAAGAACCAGGACTGAAGCAGATTTTGAGAGCTTTTGTGTGATGATAAATTGTGTAGACTTAGGATATCCAGACCTTGTACGTTTTCCAATGCGTAGCTATCATGTGTTGTACTATAGAATCAATACATTTTGTAAAAAAAAGTGCTTGTAAAGGGGTATACACTTCTGGGTGAATTAATTCTGTGTTTTCCTGTTTACTGTAAAAAAGTTGGGATTTTTTGGTATAGTTTTCAATTTTGTTTTATACTTGCACACATTTCATGTTAATGTTGTACTCTCATTTGATTTTGATTGGCTGTGTATAATCATGGAGATTTTATCTAGATTCTTTTACTATATTTTATATGTTATTCTGTTACATTGAAGTTAGATGTACCTCAAATCATTATAGTTACATTGGTAATATGGTGAGATTGCTATCATATCACTGTGTCATTTCCATTATGTTCATCTAATTTCCAATGGAGATGTCTGGTCAGAAGTGGTTTGTTTGGTTCAGTTGCTGGGCACTCCTTGGATATTGGTACTTCTTGTGTAGTGGAATAACTTAGGGTAGGTCCCTTTAGCTGGATTTGGTCAGGGCAGTAAAGAGGAGATGTAATGCTTATGTTATTGTTCCTCTCTCTCAAGGTAAAATTGTGTGGTCTGAGATGGTATCATGTTTGTTTTGGAGAAATACCACAGACCAATAACCTTGAAAGGTATTGGGAATAAAGAGGTCTGCTTTTTTCAAAATTCTGTGTAGGTGTCATAGTATGGCACCATTTGCTGGTTAGGAAGTCATCTGATTTGATTTTAGTGATGGTGTTCACTGTGTTTTTTTAGTCTTTGAAACCAGTGACTCCACAGGGACTTGGTTTTGGTAAATTTGTCGCCAGTCTCTACTTCTGTGTACCAGAGTAGTATGTGATTTCTGATAGCCAGGGGTTTGAAACTATTTTTTTAAGAATTCTGTACTGACTGGATTTCCGGATTAGGAGGTCCTAGGCTATAGGAACTTTAGTATTTGCTGCTATTTACAATAAGTGACACAAAAGATTGGTAAAGACACCAATTTTGGAGATGGAGAGGAAAGGCTGAAGGGGAGGAGGAGGCCTTTATTTGAACACAACAATTCTTGTGTTGTTATGTTCAAAAGTCTTATCTAGTAAGTTTCCCATAGGAAGGTATTGGGAATGGAGACATATTTTTTTTTCAAAATTCCATGTAGGTGTCGTGGTATGGCACCATTTGCTTGTTAGGAAGTCATATGAGTTTATTTTACATGATGGTGTTCATTATGTTATTTTAGTTTTTGAAGCCAGTGACTCCATAGGGACTTGATTTTTGATTAAATTTGCCACCAGTCTCTACTAATTTGTCCCAGAGTAGTATGTGATATCTCATAGGCAGGGATTTGAAACAATTTTTTTAAGAATTCTGGACTGACTGGTTTCCTGGATAATGAGGTCTTAGTCTATGGGAACTTTACTGTCTGCTGATTTTTATAATAAGTAACGCAAAGAATTAGTAAAGACACCAATTTTGGAGATGGAGAGGAAAGGCTGAAGGGGAGGAGGAGGCCTTTATTTGAAGATAACAATTCTTGTGTTGTTATGTTCAAAAGTCTTATCTAGTAAGTTTCCCATAGCTCGCTATCTTTTTTTCCAAATTCTTCATGTACCCACTATCTGACAAATATAATAGAAGTAGCATTATTTACTCACCTAATATTCCTAGAGCTGTTTTACAAATGGTTGGAGACTCATATGTATATTGGGCTTAAAGCCAATGCCTGTAGTGGTGCCATAGGTTTAGATAAAGAACCAGGACTGAAGCAGATTTTGAGAGCTTTTGTGTGATGATAAATTGTGTAGACTTAGGATATCCAGACCTTGTACGTTTTCCAATGCGTAGCTATCATGTGTTGTACTATAGAATCAATACATTTTGTAAAAAAAAAGTGCTTGTAAAGGGGTATACACTTCTGGGTGAATTAATTCTGTGTTTTCCTGTTTACTGTAAAAAAGTTGGGATTTTTTGGTATCGTTTTCAATTTTGTTTTATACTTGCACACATTTCATGTTAATGTTGTACTCTCATTTGATTTTGATTGGCTGTGTATAATCATGGAGATTTTATCTAGATTCTTTTACTATATTTTATATGTTATTCTGTTACATTGAAGTTAGATGTACCTCAAATCATTATAGTTACATTGGTAATATGGTGAGATTGCTATCATATCACTGTGTCATTTCCATTATGTTCATCTAATTTCCAATGGAGATGTCTGGTCAGAAGTGGTTTGTTTGGTTCAGTTGCTGGGCCCTCCTTGGATATTGGTGCTTCATGTGAAGTGGAATAACTTAGGGTAGGTCCCTTTAGCTGGATTTGGTCAGGGCAATAAAGAGAGATGTAATGCTTATGTTATTGCTCCTCTCTCTCAAGGTAAAATTGTGTGGTCTGAGATGGTATCAGGTTTGTTTTGTAGAAATACCACAGACCAATAACCTTAAAGGTATTGGGAATAAAGAGGTCTGCTTTTTTCAAAATTCTGTGTAGGTGTCATAGTATGACGCCATTTGCTGGTTAGGAATTCATCTGATTTGATTTTAGTGATGGTGTTCACTGTGTTTTTTTAGTCTTTGAAACCAGTGACTCCACAGGGACTTGGTTTTGGTAAATTTGTCACCAGTCTCTACTTCTGTGTACCAGAGTAGAATGTGATATCTGATAGCCAGGGGTTTGTAACTATTTTTTTAAGAATTCTGTACTGACTGGATTTCCGGATTATGAGGTCCAAGGCTATAGGAACTTTAGTATTTGCTGCTATTTACAATAAGTGACACAAAAGATTGGTAAAGACACCAATTTTGGAGATGGAGAGGAAAGGCTGAAGGGGAGGAGGAGGCCTTTATTTGAACATAACAATTCTTGTGTTGTTATGTTCAAAAGTCTTATCTAGTAAGTTTCCCATAGGAAGGTATTGGGAATGGAGACATATTTTTTTTTCAAAATTCCATGTAGGTGTCATGGTATGGCACCATTTGCTTGTTAGGAAGTCATATGAGTTTATTTTACATGATTGTGTTCATTATGTTATTTTAGTCTTTGAAGCCAGTGACTCCATAGGGACTTGTTTTTTGATTAAATTTGCCACCAGTCTCTACTTATTTGTCCCAGAGTAGTATGTGATATCTCATAGGCAGGGATTTGAAACTATTTTTTTAAGAATTCTGGACTGACTGGTTTCCTGGATGATGAGGTCTTAGGCTATGGGAACTTTACTGTCTGCTGATTTTTATAATAACTAACGCAAAGAATTGGTAAAGACACCAATTTTGGAGATGGAGAGGAAAGGCTGAAGGGGAGGAGGAGGCCTTTATTTGAAGATAACAATTCTTGTGTTGTTATGTTCAAAAGTCTTATCTAGTAAGTTTCCCATAGCTCGCTATCTTTTTTTCCAAATTCTTCATGTACCCACTATCTGACAAATATAATAGAAGTAGCATTATTTACTCACCTAATATACCAAGAGCTGTTTTACAAATGGTTGGAGACTCATATGTATATTGGGCTTAAAGCCAATGCCTGTAGTGGTGCCATAGGTTTAGATAAAGAACCAGGACTGAAGCAGATTTTGAGAGCTTTTGTGTGATGATAAATTGTGTAGACTTAGGATATCCAGACCTTGTACGTTTTCCAATGCGTAGCTATCATGTGTTGTACTATAGAATCAATACATTTTGTAAAAAAAAAAGTGCTTGTAAAGGGGTATACACTTCTGGGTGAATTAATTCTGTGTTTTCCTGTTTACTGTAAAAAAGTTGGGATTTTTTGGTATCGTTTTCAATTTTGTTTTATACTTGCACACATTTCATGATAATGTTGTACTCTCATTTGATTTTGATTGGCTGTGTATAATCATGGAGATTTTATCTAGATTATTTTACTATATTTTATATGTTATTCTGTTACATTGAAGTTAGATGTACCTCAAATCATTATAGTTACATTGGTAATATGGTGAGATTGCTATCATATCACTGTGTCATTTCCATTATGTTCATCTAATTTCCAATGCAGATGTCTGGTCAGAAGTGGTTTGTTTGGTTCAGTTGCTGGGCCCTCCTTGGATATTGGTGCTTCATGTGAAGTGGAATAACTTAGGGTAGGTCCCTTTAGCTGGATTTGATCAGGGCAATAAAGAGAGATGTAATGCTTATGTTATTGCTCCTCTCTCTCAAGGTAAAATTGTGTGGTCTGAGATGGTATCAGGTTTGTTTTGTAGAAATACCACAGACCAATAACCTTAAAGGTATTGGGAATAAAGAGGTCTGCTTTTTTCAAAATTCTGTGTAGGTGTCATAGTATGGCGCCATTTGCTGGTTAGGAAGTCACCTGATTTGATTTTAGTGATGGTGTTCACTGTGTTTTTTTAGTCTTTGAAACCAGTGACTCCACAGGGACTTGGTTTTGGTAAATTTGTCACCAGTCTCTACTTCTGTGTACCAGAGTAGTATGTGATATCTGATAGCCAGGGGTTTGAAACTATTTTTTTAAGAATTCTGTACTGACTGGATTTCCGCATTATGAGGTCCTAGGCTATAGGAACTTTAGTATTTGCTGCTATTTACAATAAGTGACACAAAAGATTGGTAAAGACACCAATTTTGGAGATGGAGAGGAAAGGCTGAAGGGGAGGAGGAGGCCTTTATTTGAACATAACAATTCTTGTGTTGTTATGTTCAAAAGTCTTATCTAGTAAGTTTCCCATAGGAAGGTATTGGGAATGGAGACATACTTTTTTTTCAAAATTCCATGTAGGTGTCATGGTATAGCACCATTTGCTTGTTAGGAAGTCATATGAGTTTATTTTACATGATGGTGTTCATTATGTTATTTTAGTCTTTGAAGCCAGAGACTCCATAGGGACTTGTTTTTTGATTAAATTTGCCACCAGTCTCTACTTATTTGTCCCAGAGTAGTAAGTGATATCTCATAGGCAGGGATTTGAAACTATTTTTTTAAGAATTCTGGACTGACTGGTTTCCTGGATGATGAGGTCTTAGGCTATGGGAACTTTACTATCTGCTGATTTTTATAATAAGTAACGCAAAGAATTGGTAAAGGCACCAATTTTGGAGATGGAGAGGAAAGGCTGAAGGGGAGGAGGAGGCCTTTATTTGAAGATAACAATTCTTGTGTTGTTATGTTCAAAAGTCTTATCTAGTAAGTTTCCCATAGCTCGCTATCTTTTTTTCCAAATTCTTCATGTACCCACTATCTGACAAATATAATAGAAGTAGCATTATTTACTCACCTAATATTCCAAGAGCTGTTTTACAAATGGTTGGAGACTCATATGTATATTGGGCTTAAAGCCAATGCCTGTAGTGGTGCCATAGGTTTAGATAAAGAACCAGGACTGAAGCAGATTTTGAGAGCTTTTGTGTGATGATAAATTGTGTAGACTTACGATATCCAGACCTTGTACGTTTTTCAATGCGTAGCTATCATGTGTTGTACTATAGAATCAATACATTTTGGAAAAAAAAAGTGCTTGTAAAGGGGTATACACTTCTGGGTGAATTAATTCTGTGTTTTCCTGTTTATTGTAAAAAAGTTGGGATTTTTTGGTATAGTTTTCAATTTTGTTTTATACTTGCACACATTTCATGTTAATGTTGTACTCTCATTTGATTTTGATTGGCTGTGTATAATCATGGAGATTTTATCTAGATTATTTTACTATATTTTATATGTTATTCTGTTACATTGAAGTTAGATGTACCTCAAATCATTATAGTTACATTGGTAATATGGTGAGATTGCTATCATATCACTGTGTCATTTCCATTATATTCATCTAATTTCCAATGGAGATGTCTGGTCAGAAGTGGTTTGTTTGGTTCAGTTGCTGGGCCCTCCTTGGATATTGGTGCTTCATGTGAAGTGGAATAACTTAGGGTAGGTCCCTTTAGCTGCATTTGATCAGGGCAATAAAGAGAGATGTAATGCTTATGTTATTGCTCCTCTCTCTCAAGGTAAAATTGTGTGGTCTGAGATGGTATCATGTTTGTTTTGGAGAAATACTACAGACCAATAACCTTCAAAGGTATTGGGAATAAAGAGGTGTGCTATTTTTCAAAATTCTGTGCAGGTGTCATAGTATGGCACCATTTGCTGATTAGGAAGTCATCTGATTTGATTTTAGTGATGGTGTTCATTGTATTTTTTTAGTCTTTGAAACCAGTGACTCCACAGGGACTTGGTTTTGGTAAATTTGTCACCAGTCTCTACTTCTGTGTACCAGAGTAGTATTGTGATATCTGATAGCCAGGGGTTTGAAACTATTTTTTTAAGAATTCTGTACTGACTGGATTTCCGGATTATGAGGTCCTAGGCTATAGGAACTTTAGTATTTGCTGCTATTTACAATAAGTGACACAAAAGATTGGTAAAGACACCAATTTTGGAGATGGAGAGGAAAGGCTGAAGGGGAGGAGGAGGCCTTTATTTGAACATAACAATTCTTGTGTTGTTATGTTCAAAAGTCTTATCTAGTAAGTTTCCCATAGGAAGGTATTGGGAATGGAGACATATTTTTTTTTCAAAATTCCATGTAGGTGTCATGGTATGGCACCATTTGCTTGTTAGGAAGTCATATGAGTTTATTTTACATGATTGTGTTCATTATGTTATTTTAGTCTTTGAAGCCAGTGACTCCATAGGGACTTGTTTTTTGATTAAATTTGCCACCAGTCTCTACTTATTTGTCCCAGAGTAGTATGTGATATCTCATAGGCAGGGATTTGAAACTATTTTTTTAAGAATTCTGGACTGACTGGTTTCCTGGATGGTGAGGTCTTAGGCTATGGGAACTTTACTGTCTGCTGATTTTTATAATAACTAACGCAAAGAATTGGTAAAGACACCAATTTTGGAGATGGAGAGGAAAGGCTGAAGGGGAGGAGGAGGCCTTTATTTGAAGATAACAATTCTTGTGTTGTTATGTTCAAAAGTCTTATCTAGTAAGTTTCCCATAGCTCGCTATCTTTTTTTCCAAATTCTTCATGTACCCACTATCTGACAAATATAATAGAAGTAGCATTATTTACTCACCTAATATTCCAAGAGCTGTTTTACAAATGGTTGGAGACTCATATGTATATTGGGCTTAAAGCCAATGCCTGTAGTGGTGCCATAGGTTTAGATAAAGAACCATGACTGAAGCAGATTTTGAGAGCTTTTGTGTGATGATAAATTGTGTAGACTTAGGATATCCAGACCTTGTACGTTTTCCAATGCGTAGCTATCATGTGTTGTACTATAGAATCAATACATTTTGTAAAAAAAAAAGTGCTTGTAAATGGGTATACACTTCTGGGTGAATTAATTCTGTGTTTTCCTGTTTACTGTAAAAAAGTTGGGATTTTTTGGTATCGTTTTCAATTTTGTTTTATACTTGCACACATTTCATGATAATGTTGTACTCTCATTTGATTTTGATTGGCTGTGTATAATCATGGAGATTTTATCTAGATTCTTTTACTATATTTTATATGTTATTCTGTTACATTGAAGTTAGATGTACCTCAAATCATTATAGTTACATTGGTAATATGGTGAGATTGCTATCATATCACTGTGTCATTTCCATTATGTTCATCTAATTTCCAATGCAGATGTCTGGTCAGAAGTGGTTTGTTTGGTTCAGTTGCTGGGCCCTCCTTGGATATTGGTGCTTCATGTGAAGTGGAATAACTTAGGGTAGGTCCCTTTAGCTGGATTTGATCAGGGCAATAAAGAGAGATGTAATGCTTATGTTATTGCTCCTCTCTCTCAAGGTAAAATTGTGTGGTCTGAGATGGTATCATGTTTGTTTTGGAGAAATACTACAGACCAATAACCTTGAAAGGTATTGGGAATAAAGAGGTGTGCTTTTTTCAAAATTCTGTGCAGGTGTCATAGTATGGCACCATTTGCTGGTTAGGAAGTCATCTGATTTGATTTTAGTGATGGTGTTCACTGTATTTTTTTAGTCTTTGAAACCAGTGACTCCACAGGGACTTGGTTTTGGTAAATTTGTCACCAGTCTCTACTTCTGTGTACCAGAGTAGTATTTGATATCTGATAGCCAGGGGTTTGAAACAATTTTTTTAAGAATTCTGTACTGACTGGATTTCCGGATTATGAGGTCCTAGGCTATAGGAACTTTAGTATTTGCTGCTATTTACAATAAGTGACACAAAAGATTGGTAAAGACACCAATTTTGGAGATGGAGAGGAAAGGCTGAAGGGGAGGAGGAGGCCTTTATTTGAACATAACAATTCTTGTGTTGTTATGTTCAAAAGTCTTATCTAGTAAGTTTCCCATAGGAAGGTATTGGGAATGGAGACATATTTTTTTTTCAAAATTCCATGTAGGTGTCGTGGTATGGCACCATTTGCTTGTTAGGAAGTCATATGAGTTTATTTTACATGATTGTATTCATTATGTTATTTTAGTCTTTGAAGCCAGTGACTCCATAGGGACTTGTTTTTTGATTAAATTTGCCACCAGACTCTACTTATTTGTCCCAGAGTAGTATGTGATATCTCATAGGCAGGGATTTGAAACTATTTTTTTAAGAATTCTGGACTGACTGGTTTCCTGGATGATGAGGTCTTAGGCTATGGGAACTTTACTGTCTGCTGATTTTTATAGTAAGTAACGCAAAGAATTGGTAAAGACACCAATTTTGGAGATGGAGAGGAAAGGCTGATGGGGAGGAGGAGGCCTTTATTTGAAGATAACAATTCTTGTGTTGTTATGTTCAAAAGTCTTATCTAGTAAGTTTCCCATAGCTCGCTATCTTTTTTTCCAAATTCTTCATGTACCCACTATCTGACAAATATAATAGAAGTAGCATTATTTACTCACCTAATATTCCAAGAGCTGTTTTACAAATGGTTGGAGACTCATATGTATATTGGGCTTAAAGCCAATGCCTGTAGTGGTGCCATAGGTTTAGATAAAGAACCATGACTGAAGCAGATTTTGAGAGCTTTTGTGTGATGATAAATTGTGTAGACTTAGGATATCCAGACCTTGTACGTTTTCCAATGCGTAGCTATCATGTGTTGTACTATAGAATCAATACATTTTGTAAAAAAAAAAGTGCTTGTAAAGGGGTATACACTTCTGGGTGAATTAATTCTGTGTTTTCCTGTTTACTGTAAAAAAGTTGGGATTTTTTGGTATTGTTTTCAATTTTGTTTTATACTTGCACACATTTCATGTTAATGTTGTACTCTCATTTGATTTTGATTGGCTGTGTATAATCATGGAGATTTAATCTAGATTATTTTACTATATTTTATATGTTATTCTGTTACATTGAAGTTAGATGTACCTCAAATCATTATAGTTACATTGGTAATATGGTGAGATTGCTATCATATCACTGTGTCATTTCCATTATGTTCATCTAATTTCCAATGGAGATGTCTGGTCAGACGTGGTTTGTTTGGTTCAGTTGCTGGGCCCTCCTTGGATATTGGTGCTTCATGTGAAGTGGAATAACTTAGGGTAGGTCCCTTTAGCTGGATTTGATCAGGGCAATAAAGAGAGATGTAATGCTTATGTTATTGCTCCTCTCTCTCAAGGTAAAATTGTGTGGTCTGAGATGGTATCATGTTTGTTTTGTAGAAATACCACAGACCAATAACCTTAAAGGTATTGGGAATAAAGAGGTCTGCTTTATTCAAAATTCTGTGTAGGTGTCATAGTATGGCGCCATTTGCTGGTTAGGAAGTCATCTGATTTGATTTTAGTGATGGTGTTCACTGTGTTTTTTTAGTCTTTGAAACCAGTGACTCCACAGGGACTTGGTTTTGGTAAATTTGTCACCAGTCTCTACTTCTGTGTACCAGAGTAGTATGTGATATCTGATAGCCAGGGGTTTGAAACTATTTTTTTTAAGAATTCTGTACTGACTGGATTTCCGGATTATGAGGTCCTAGGCTATAGGAACTTTAGTATTTGCTGCTATTTACAATAAGTGACACATAAGATTGGTAAGGACACCAATTTTGGAGATGGAGAGGCAAGGCTGAAGGGGAGGAGGAGGCCTTTATTTGAAGATAACAATTCTTGTGTTGTTATGTTCAAAAGTCTTATCTAGTAAGTTTCCCATAGGAAGGTATTGGGAATAGAGACATATTTTTTTTTCAAAATTCCATATAGGTGTCGTGGTATGGCACCATTTGCTTGTTAGGAAGTCATATAAGTTTATTTTACATGATGGTGTTCATTATGTTATTTTAGTCTTTGAAGCCAGAGACTCCATAGGGACTTGTTTTTTGATTAAATTTGCCACCAGTCTCTACTTATTTGTCCCAGAGTAGTAAGTGATATCTCATAGGCAGGGATTTGAAACTATTTTTTTAAGAATTCTGGACTGACTGGTTTCCTGGATGATGAGGTCTTAGGCTATGGGAACTTTACTATCTGCTGATTTTTATAATAAGTAACGCAAAGAATTGGTAAAGACACCAATTTTGGAGATGGAGAGGAAAGGCTGAAGGGGAGGAGGAGGCCTTTATTTGAAGATAACAATTCTTGTGTTGTTATGTTCAAAAGTCTTATCTAGTAAGTTTCCCATAGCTCGCTATCTTTTTTTCCAAATTCTTCATGTACCCACTATCTGACAAATATAATAGAAGTAGCATTATTTACTCACCTAATATTCCAAGAGCTGTTTTACAAATGGTTGGAGACTCATATGTATATTGGGCTTAAAGCCAATGCCTGTAGTGGTGCCATAGGTTTAGATAAAGAACCAGGACTGAAGCAGATTTTGAGAGCTTTTGTGTGATGATAAATTGTGTAGACTTACGATATCCAGACCTTGTAAGTTTTTCAATGCGTAGCTATCATGTGTTGTACTATAGAATCAATACATTTTGGAAAAAAAAAGTGCTTGTAAAGGGGTATACACTTCTGGGTGAATTAATTCTGTGTTTTCCTGTTTATTGTAAAAAAGTTGGGATTTTTTGGTATAGTTTTCAATTTTCTTATATACTTGCACACATTTCATGTTAATGTTGTACTCTCATTTGATTTTGATTGGCTGTGTATAATCATGGAGATTTTATCTAGATTATTTTACTATATTTTATATGTTATTCTGTTACATTGAAGTTAGATGTACCTCAAATCATTATAGTTACATTGGTAATATGGTGAGATTGCTATCATATCACTGTGTCATTTCCATTATGTTCATCTAATTTCCAATGGAGATGTCTGGTCAGAAGTGGTTTGTTTGGTTCAGTTGTTGGGCCCTCCTTGGTTATTGGTGCTTCATGTGAAGTGGAAAAACTTAGGGTAGGTCCCTTAAGCTGGATTTGGTCAGGACAATAAAGAGAGATGTAATGCTTATGTTATTGGTCCTCTCTCTCAAGGTAAAATTGTGTGGTCTGAGATGGTATCAGGTTTGTTTTGGAGAAATACCACAGACCAATAACCTTAAAAGGTATTGGGAATTAAGAGGTCTGCTTTTTTCAAAATTCTGTGTAGGTGTCATAGTATGGCGCCATTTTCTGGTTAGGAAGTCATCTGATTTAATTATAGTGATGGTGTTCACTGTGTTTTTTTAGTCTTTGAAACCAGTGACTCCACAGGGACTTGGTTTTGGTAAATTTGTCACCAGTCTCTACTTCTGTGTACCAGAGTCGTATGTGATATCTGATAGCCAGGGGTTTGAAACTATTTTTTTAAGAATTCTGTACTGACTGGATTTCCGAATTATGAGGTCCTAGGCTATAGGAACTTTAGTATTTGCTGCTATTTACAATAAGTGACACATAAGATTGGTAAAGACACCAATTTTGGAGATGGAGAGGCAAGGCTGAAGGGGAGGAGGAGGCCTTTATTTGAAGATAACAATTCTTGTGTTGTTATGTTCAAAAGTCTTATCTAGTAAGTTTCCCATAGGAAGGTATTGGGAATAGAGACATATATTTTTTTCAAAATTCCATGTAGGTGTCGTGGTATGGCACCATTTGCTTGTTAGGAAGTCATATGAGTTTATTTTACATGATGGTGTTCATTATGTTATTTTAGTCTTTGAAGCCAGTGACTCCATAGGGACTTGTTTTTTGATTAAATTTGCCACCAGTCTCTACTTATTTGTCCCAGAGTAGTATGTGATATCTCATAGGCAGGGATTTGAAACTATTTTTTTAAGAATTCTGGACTGACTGGTTTCCTGGCTGATGAGGTCTTAGGCTATGGGAACTTTACTGTCTGCTGATTTTTATAATAAGTAACGCAAAGAATTGGTAAAGACACCAATTTTGGAGATGGAGAGGAAAGGCTGAAGGGGAGGAGGAGGCCTTTATTTGAAGATAACAATTCTTGTGTTGTTATGTTCAAAAGATTATCTATGAAGTTTCCCATAGCTCGCTATCTTTTTTTCCAAATTCTTCATGTACCCACTATCTGACAAATTTAATAGAAGTAGCATTATTTACTCACCTAATATTCCAAGAGCTGTTTTACAAATGGTTGGAGACTCATATGTATATTGGGCTTAAAGCCAATGCCTGTAGTTGTGCCATAGGTTTAGATAAAGAACCAGGACTGAAGCAGATTTTGAGAGCTTTTGTGTGATGATAAATTGTGTAGACTTAGGATATCCAGACCTTGTACGTTTTCCAATGCGTAGCTATCATGTGTTTTACTATAGAATCAATACATTTTGTAAAAAAAAAAGTGCTTGTAAAGGGGTATACACTTCTGGGTGAATTAATTCTGTGTTTTCCTGTTTACTGTAAAAAAGTTGGGATTTTTTGGTATAGTTTTCAATTTTGTTTTATACTTGCACACATTTCATGTTAATGTTGTACTCTCATTTGATTTTGATTGGCTGTGTATAATCATGGAGATTTTATCTAGATTCTTTTACTATATTTTATATGTTATTCTGTTACATTGAAGTTAGATGTACATTAAATCATTATAGTTACATTGGTAATATGGTGAGATTGCTATCATATCACTGTGTCATTTCCATTATGTTCATCTAATTTCCAATGGAGATGTCTGGTCAGAAGTGGTTTGTTTGGTTCAGTTGCTGGGCCCTCCTTGAATATTGGTGCTTCATGTGAAGTGGAATAACTTAGGGTAGGTCCCTTTAGCTGGATTTGATCAGGGCAATAAAGAGAGATGTAATGCTTATGTTATTGCTCCTCTCTCTCAAGGTAAAATTGTGTGGTCTGAGATGGTATCAGGTTTGTTTTGGAGAAATACCACAGACCAATAACCTTGAAAGGTATTGGGAATAAAGAGGTCTGCTTTTTTCAAAATTCTGTGTAGGTGTCATAGTATGGCGCCATTTGCTGGTTAGGAAGTCATCTGATTTGATTTTAGTGATGGTGTTCACTGTGTTTTTTTAGTCTTTGAAACCAGTGACTCCGCAGGAACTTGGTTTTGGTAAATTTGCCACCAGTCTCTACTTCTGTGTACCAGAGTAGTATGTGATATCTGATAGCCAGGGGTTTGAAACTATTTTTTTAAGAATTCTGTACTGACTGGATTTCCGGATTATGAGGTCCTAGGCTATAGGAACTTTAGTATTTGCTGCTATTTACAATAAGTGACACATAAGATTGGTAAAGACACCAATTTTGGAGATGGAGAGGCAAGGCTGAAGGGGAGGAGGAGGCCTTTATTTGAAGATAACAATTCTTGTGTTGTTATGTTCAAAAGTCTTATCTAGTAAGTTTCCCATAGGAAGGTATTGGGAATAGAGACATATATTTTTTTCAAAATTCCATGTAGGTGTCGTGGTATGGCACCATTTGCTTGTTAGGAAGTCATATGAGTTTATTTTACATGATGGTGTTCATTATGTTATTTTAGTCTTTGAAGCCAGTGACTCCATAGGGACTTGTTTTTTGATTAAATTTGCCACCAGTCTCTACTTATTTGTCCCAGAGTAGTATGTGATATCTCATAGGCAGGGATTTGAAACTATTTTTTTAAGAATTCTGGACTGACTGGTTTCCTGGCTGATGAGGTCTTAGGCTATGGGAACTTTACTGTCTGTTGATTTTTATAATAAGTAACGCAAAGAATTGGTAAAGACACCAATTTTGGAGATGGAGAGGAAAGGCTGAAGGGGAGGAGGAGGCCTTTATTTGAAGATAACAATTCTTGTGTTGTTATGTTCAAAAGATTATCTATGAAGTTTCCCATAGCTCGCTATCTTTTTTTCCAAATTCTTCATGTACCCACTATCTGACAAATTTAATAGAAGTAGCATTATTTACTCACCTAATATTCCAAGAGCTGTTTTACAAATGGTTGGAGACTCATATGTATATTGGGCTTAAAGCCAATGCCTGTAGTGGTGCCATAGGTTTAGGTAAAGAACCAGGACTGAAGCAGATTTTGAGAGCTTTTGTGTGATGATAAATTGTGTAGACTTAGGATATCCAGACCTTGTACGTTTTCCAATGCATAGCTATCATGTGTTTTACTATAGAATCAATACATTTTGTAAAAAAAAAAGTGCTTGTAAAGGGGTATACACTTCTGGGTGAATTAATTCTGTGTTTTCCTGTTTACTGTAAAAAAGTTGGGATTTTTTGGTATAGTTTTCAATTTTGTTTTATACTTGCACACATTTCATGTTAATGTTGTACTCTCATTTGATTTTGATTGGCTGTGTATAATCATGGAGATTTTATCTAGATTCTTTTACTATATTTTATATGTTATTCTGTTACATTGAAGTTAGATGTACATTAAATCATTATAGTTACATTGGTAATATGGTGAGATTGCTATCATATCACTGTGTCATTTCCATTATGTTCATCTAATTTCCAATGGAGATGTCTGGTCAGAAGTGGTTTGTTTGGTTCAGTTGCTGGGCCCTCCTTGAATATTGGTGCTTCATGTGAAGTGGAATAACTTAGGGTAGGTCCCTTTAGCTGGATTTGATCAGGGCAATAAAGAGAGATGTAATGCTTATGTTATTTCTCCTCTCTCTCAAGGTAAAATTGTGTGGTCTGAGATGGTATCATGTTTGTTTTGGAGAAATACCACAGACCAATAACCTTGAAAGGTATTGGGCATAAAGAGGTCTGCTTTTTTCAAAATTCTGTGTAGGTGTCATAGTATGGCACCATTTGCTGGTTAGGAAGTCATCTGATTTGATTTTAGTGATGGTGTTCACTGTGTTTTTTTAGTCTTTGAAACCAGTGACTCCACAGGTACTTACTTTTGGTAAATTTGTCACCAGTCTCTACTTCTGTGTACCAGAGTAGTATGTGATATCTGATAGCCAGGTGTTTGAAACTATTTTTTTAAGAATTCTGTACTGACTGGATTTCCGGATTATGAGGTCCTAGGCTATAGGAACTTTAGTATTTGCTGCTATTTACAATAAGTGACACATAAGATTGGTAAAGACACCAATTTTGGAGATGGAGAGGCAAGGCTGAAGGGGAGGAGGAGGCCTTTATTTGAAGATAACAATTCTTGTGTTGTTATGTTCAAAAGTCTTATTTAGTAAGTTTCCCATAGGAAGGTATTGGGAATAGAGACATATATTTTTTTCAAAATTCCATGTAGGTGTCGTGGTATGGCACCATTTGCTTGTTAGGAAGTCATATGAGTTTATTTTACATGATGGTGTTCATTATGTTATTTTAGTCTTTGAAGCCAGTGACTCCATAGGGACTTGTTTTTTGATTAAATTTGCCACCAGTCTCTACTTATTTGTCCCAGAGTAGTATGTGATATCTCATAGGCAGGGATTTGAAGCTATTTTTTTTATGAATTCTGGACTGACTGGTTTCCTGGATGATGAGGTCTTAGGCTATGGGAACTTTACTGTCTGCTCATTTTTATAATAAGTAACGCAAAGAATTGGTAAAGACACCAATTTTGGAGATGGAGAGGAAAGGCTGAAGGGGAGGAGGAGGCCTTTATTTGAAGATAACAATTCTTGTGTTGTTATGTTCAAAAGTCTTATCTAGTAAGTTTCCCATAGCTCGCTATCTTTTTTTCCAAATTCTTCATGTACCCACTATCTGACAAATATAATAGAAGTAGCATTATTTACTCACCTAATATACCAAGAGCTGTTTTACAAATGGTTGGAGACTCATATGTATATTGGGCTTAAAGCCAATGCCTGTAGTGGTGCCATAGGTTTAGATAAAGAACCAGGACTGAAGCAGATTTTGAGAGCTTTTGTGTGATGATAAATTGTGTAGACTTAGGATATCCAGACCTTGTACGTTTTCCAATGCATAGCTATCATGTGTTGTACTATAGAATCAATACATTTTGTAAAAAAAAAGTGCTTGTAAAGGGGTATACACTTCTGGGTGAATTAATTCTGTGTTTTCCTGTTTACTGTAAAAAAGTTGGGATTTTTTGGTATAGTTTTCAATTTTGTTTTATACTTACACACATTTCATGTTAATGTTGTACTCTCATTTGATTTTGATTGGCTGTGTATAATCATGGAGATTTTATCTAGATTCTTTTACTATATTTTATATGTTATTCTGTTACATTGAAGTTAGATGTACCTCAAATCATTATAGTTACATTGGTAATATGGTGAGATTGCTATCATATCACTGTGTCATTTCCATTATGTTCATCTAATTTCCAATGGAGATGTCTGGTCAGAAGTGGTTTGTTTGGTTCAGTTGCTGGGCCCTCCTTGGATATTGGTGCTTCATGTGAAGTGGAATAACTTAGGGTAGGTCCCTTTAGCTGGATTTGGTCAGGGCAATAAAGAGAGATGTAATGCTTATGTTATTGCTCCTCTCTCTCAAGGTAAAATTGTGTGGTCTGAGATGGTATCATGTTTGTTTTGGAGAAATACCACAGACCAATAACCTTGAAAGGTATTGGGAATAAAGAGGTCTGCTTTTTTCAAAATTCTGTGTAGGTGTCATAGTATGGCGCCACTTGCTGGTTAGGAAGTCATCTGATTTGATTTTAGTGATGGTGTTCACTGTGTTTTTTTAGTCTTTGAAACCAGTGACTCCACAGGGACTTGGTTTTGGTAAATTTGTCACCAGTCTCTACTTCTGTGTACCAGAGTAGTATGTGATATCTGATAGCCAGGGGTTTGAAACTATTTTTTTAAGAATTCTGTACTGACTGGATTTCCGGATTATGAGGTCCTAGGCTATAGGAACTTTAGTATTTGCTGCTATTTACAATAAGTGACACATAAGATTGGTAAAGACACCAATTTTGGAGATGGAGAGGCAAGGCTGAAGGGGAGGAGGAGGCCTTTATTTGAAGATAACAATTCTTGTGTTGTTATGTTCAAAAGTCTTATCTAGTAAGTTTCCCATAGGAAGGTATTGGGAATAGAGACACTTTTTTTTATTTTCAAAATTCCATGTAGGTGTCGTGGTATGGCACCATTTGCTTGTTAGGAAGTCATATGAGTTTATTTTACATGATGGTGTTCATTATGTTATTTTAGTCTTTGAAGCCAGTGACTCCATAGGGACTTGTTTTTTGATTAAATTTGCCACCAGTCTCTACTTATTTGTCCCAGAGTAGTATGTGATATCTCATAGGCAGGGATTTGAAACTATTTTTTTAAGAATTCTGGACTGACTGGTTTCCTGGATGATGAGTTCTTAGGCTATGGGAAATTTACTGTCTGCTGATTTTTATAATAAGTAACGCAAAGAATTGGTAAAGTCACCAATTTTGGAGATGGAGAGGAAAGGCTGAAGGGGAGGAGGAGGCCTTTATTTGAAGATAACAATTCTTGTGTTGTTATTTTCAAAAGTCTTATCTAGTAAGTTTCCCATAGCTCGCTATCTTTTTTTCCAAATTCTTCATGTACCCACTATCTGACAAATATAATAGAAGTAGCATTATTTACTCACCTAATATTCCAAGAGCTGTTTTACAAATGGTTGGAGACTCATATGTATATTGGGATTAAAGCCAATGCCTGTAGTGGTGCCATAGGTTTAGATAAAGAACCAGGACTGAAGCAGATTTTGAGAGCTTTTGTGTGATGATAAATTGTGTAGACTTAGGATATCCAGACCTTGTACGTTTTCCAATGCGTAGCTATCATGTGTTGTACTATAGAATCAATACATTTTGTAAAAAAAAAAGTACTAGTAAAGGGGTATACAATCCTGGGTGAATTAATTCTGTGTTTTCCTGTTTATTGTAAAAAAGTTGGACATTTTTTGGTATAGTTTTCAATTTTGTTTTATACTTGCACACATTTCATGTTAATGTTGTACTCTCATTTGATTTTGATTGGCTGTGTATAATCATGGAGATTTTATCTAGATTATTTTACTATATTTTATATGTTATTCTGTTACATTGAAGTTAGATGTACCTCAAATTATTATAGTTACATTGGTAATATGGTGAGATTGCTATCATATCACTGTGTCATTTCCATTATGTTCATCTAATTTCCAATGGAGATGTCTGGTCAGAAGTGGTTTGTTTGGTTCAGTTGCTGGGCCCTCCTTGGATATTGGTGCTTCATGTGAAGTGGAATAACTTAGGGTAGGTCCTTTTAGCTGGATTTGGTCAGGGCAGTAACGAGGAGATGTAATGCTTATGTTATTGCTCCTCTCTCTCAAGGTAAAATTGTGTGGTCTCAGATGGTATCATGTTTGTTTTGGAGAAATACCACAGACCAATAACCTTGAAAAGTATTGGGAATAAAGAGGTCTGCTTTTTTCAAAATTCTGTGTAGGTGTCATAGTATGGCGCCACTTGCTGGTTAGGAAGTCATCTGATTTGATTTTAGTGATGGTGTTCACTGTGTTTTTTTAGTCTTTGAAACCAGTGACTCCACAGGGACTTGGTTTTGGTAAATTTGTCACCAGTCTCTACTTCTGTGTACCAGAGAAGTATGTGATATCTGATAGCCAGGGGTTTGAAACTATTTTTTTAAGAATTCTGTACTGACTGGATTTCCGGATTATGAGGTCCTAGGCTATAGGAACTTTAGTATTTGCTGCTATTTACAATAAGTGACACATAAGATTGGTAAAGACACCAATTTTGGAGATGGAGAGGCAAGGCTGAAGGGGAGGAGGAGGCCTTTATTTGAAGATAACAATTCTTGTGTTGTTATGTTCAAAAGTCTTATCTAGTAAGTTTCCCATAGGAAGGTATTGGGAATAGAGACACTTTTTTTTATTTTCAAAATTCCATGTAGGTGTCGTGGTATGGCACCATTTGCTTGTTAGGAAGTCATATGAGTTTATTTTACATGATGGTGTTCATTATGTTATTTTAGTCTTTGAAGCCAGTGACTCCATAGGGACTTGTTTTTTGATTAGATTTGCCACCAGTCTCTACTTATTTGTTCCAGAGTAGTATGTGATATCTCATAGGCAGGGATTTGAAACTATTTTTTTAAGAATTCTGGACTGACTGGTTTCCTGGATGATGAGTTCTTAGGCTATGGGAAATTTACTGTCTGCTGATTTTTATAATAAGTAACGCAAAGAATTGGTAAAGTCACCAATTTTGGAGATGGAGAGGAAAGGCTGAAGGGGAGGAGGAGGCCTTTATTTGAAGATAACAATTCTTGTGTTGTTATTTTCAAAAGTCTTATCTAGTAAGTTTCCCATAGCTCGCTATCTTTTTTTCCAAATTCTTCATGTACCCACTATCTGACAAATATAATAGAAGTAGCATTATTTACTCACCTAATATTCCAAGAGCTGTTTTACAAATGGTTGGAGACTCATATGTATATTGGGATTAAAGCCAATGCCTGTAGTGGTGCCATAGGTTTAGATAAAGAACCAGGACTGAAGCAGATTTTGAGAGCTTTTGTGTGATGATAAATTGTGTAGACTTAGGATATCCAGACCTTGTACGTTTTCCAATGCGTAGCTATCATGTGTTGTACTATAGAATCAATACATTTTGTAAAAAAAAAAGTACTAGTAAAGGGGTATACAATCCTGGGTGAATTAATTCTGTGTTTTCCTGTTTATTGTAAAAAAGTTGGACATTTTTTGGTATAGTTTTCAATTTTGTTTTATACTTGCACACATTTCATGTTAATGTTGTACTCTCATTTGATTTTGATTGGCTGTGTATAATCATGGAGATTTTATCTAGATTATTTTACTATATTTTATATGTTATTCTGTTACATTGAAGTTAGATGTACCTCAAATTATTATAGTTACATTGGTAATATGGTGAGATTGCTATCATATCACTGTGTCATTTCCATTATGTTCATCTAATTTCCAATGGAGATGTCTGGTCAGAAGTGGTTTGTTTGGTTCAGTTGCTGGGCCCTCCTTGGATATTGGTGCTTCATGTGAAGTGGAATAACTTAGGGTAGGTCCTTTTAGCTGGATTTGGTCAGGGCAGTAACGAGGAGATGTAATGCTTATGTTATTGCTCCTCTCTCTCAAGGTAAAATTGTGTGGTCTCAGATGGTATCATGTTTGTTTTGGAGAAATACCACAGACCAATAACCTTGAAAAGTATTGGGAATAAAGAGGTCTGCTTTTTTCAAAATTCTGTGTAGGTGTCATAGTATGGCGCCACTTGCTGGTTAGGAAGTCATCTGATTTGATTTTAGTGATGGTGTTCACTGTGTTTTTTTAGTCTTTGAAACCAGTGACTCCACAGGGACTTGGTTTTGGTAAATTTGTCACCAGTCTCTACTTCTGTGTACCAGAGAAGTATGTGATATCTGATAGCCAGGGGTTTGAAACTATTTTTTTAAGAATTCTGTACTGACTGGATTTCCGGATTATGAGGTCCTAGGCTATAGGAACTTTAGTATTTGCTGCTATTTACAATAAGTGACACATAAGATTGGTAAAGACACCAATTTTGGAGATGGAGAGGCAAGGCTGAAGGGGAGGAGGAGGCCTTTATTTGAAGATAACAATTCTTGTGTTGTTATGTTCAAAAGTCTTATCTAGTAAGTTTCCCATAGGAAGGTATTGGGAATAGAGACACTTTTTTTTATTTTCAAAATTCCATGTAGGTGTCGTGGTATGGCACCATTTGCTTGTTAGGAAGTCATATGAGTTTATTTTACATGATGGTGTTCATTATGTTATTTTAGTCTTTGAAGCCAGTGACTCCATAGGGACTTGTTTTTTGATTAGATTTGCCACCAGTCTCTACTTATTTGTTCCAGAGTAGTATGTGATATCTCATAGGCAGGGATTTGAAACTATTTTTTAAAGAATTCTGGACTGACTGGTTTCCTTGATGATGAGGTCTTAGGCTATGGGAACTTTACTGTCTGCTGATTTTTATAATAAGTAACGCAAAGAATTGGTAAAGACACCAATTTTGGAGATGGAGAGGAAAGGCTGAAGGGGAGGAGGAGGCCTTTATTTGAAGATAACAATTCTTGTGTTGTTATGTTCAAAAGTCTTATCTAGTAAGTTTCTCATAGCTCGCTATCTTTTTTTCCAAATTCTTCATGTACCCACTATCTGACAAATATAATAGAAGTAGCATTATTTACTCACCTAATATTTCAAGAGCTGTTTTACAAATGGTTGGAGACTCATATGTATATTGGGCTTAAAGCCAATGCCTGTAGTGGTGCCATAGGTTTAGATAAAGAACCAGGACTGAAGCAGATTTTGAGAGCTTTTGTGTGATGATAAATTGTGTAGACTTAGGATATCCAGACCTTGTACATTTTCCAATGCGTAGCTATCATGTGTTGTACTATAGAATCAATACATTTTGGAAAAAAAAAGTGCTTGTAAAGGGTTATACACTTCTGGGTGAATTAATTCTGTGTTTTCCTGTTTATTGTAAAAAAGTTGGGATTTTTTGGTATAGTTTTCAATTTTGTTTTATACTTGCACACATTTCATGTTAATGTTGTACTCTCATTTGATTTTGATTGGCTGTGTATAATCATTTAGATTTTATCTAGATTCTTTTACTATATTTTATATGTTATTCTGTTACATTGAAGTTAGATGTACCTCAAATCATTATAGTTACATTGGTAATATGGTGAGATTGCTATCATATCACTGTGTCATTTCCATTATGTTCATCTAATTTCCAATGGAGATGTCTGGTCAGAAGTGATTTGTTTGGTTCAGTTGCTGGGCCCTCCTTGGATATTGGTGCTTCATGTGAAGTGGAATAACTTAGGGTAGGACCCTTTAGCTGGATTTGGTCAGGGCAATAAAGAGAGATGTAATGCTTATGTTATTGCTCCTCTCTCTCAAGGTAAAATTGTGTGGTCTGAGATGGTATCATGTTTGTTTTGGAGAAATACCACAGACCAATAACCTTGAAAGGTATTGGGAATAAAGACGTCTGCTTTTTTCAAAATTCTGTGTAGGTGTCATAGTATGGCGCCATTTGCTGCTTAGGAAGTCATCTGATTTGATTTTAGCGATGGTTTTCACTGTGTTTTTTTAGTCTTTGAAACCAGTGACTCCACAGGGACTTGGTTTTTGTAAATTTATCACCAGTCTCTACTTCTGTGTACCAGAGTAGTATGTAATATCTGATAGCCAGGGGTTTGAAACTATTTTTTTAAGAATACTGTACTGACTGGATTTCCGCATTATGAGGTCCTAGGCTATAGGAACTTTAGTATTTGCTGCTATTTACAATAAGTGACACATAAGATTGGTAAAGACACCAATTTTGGAGATGGAGAGGCAAGGCTGAAGGGGAGGAGGAGGCCTTTATTTGAAGATAACAATTCTTGTGTTGTTATGTTCAAAAGTCTTACCTAGTAAGTTTCCCATAGGAAGGTATTGGAAATAGAGACATATTTTTTTTTCAAAATTCCATGTAGGTGTCCTGGTATGGCACCATTTGCTTGTTAGGAAGTCATATGAGTTTATTTTACATGATGGTGTTCATTATGTTATTTTAGTCTTTGAAGCCAGTGACTCCATAGGGACTTGTTTTTTGATAAAATTTGTCACCAGTCTCTACTTATTTGTCCCAGAGTAGTATGTGATATCTCATAGGCAGGGATTTGAAACTATTTTTTTAAGAATTCTGGACTGACTGGTTTCCTGGATGATGAGGTCTTAGGCTATGGGAACTTTACTGTCTGCTGATTTTTATAATAAGTAACGCAAAGAATTGGTAAAGACACCAATTTTGGAGATGGAGAGGAAAGGCTGAAGGGGAGGAGGAGGCCTTTATTTGAAGATAACAATTCTTGTGTTGTTATGTTCAAAAGTCTTATCTAGTAAGTTTCCCATAGCTCGCTATCTTTTTTTCCAAATTCTTCATGTACCCACTATCTGACAAATATAATAGAAGTAGCATTATTTACTCACCTAATATTCCAAGAGCTGTTTTACAAATGGTTGGAGACTCATATGTATATTGGGCTTAAAGCCAATGCCTGTAGTGGTGCCATAGGTTTAGATAAAGAACCAGGACTGAAGCAGATTTTGAGAGCTTTTGTGTGATGATAAATTGTGTAGACTTAGGATATCCAGACCTTGTACGTTTTCCAATGCATAGCTATCATGTGTTGTACTATAGAATCAATACATTTTGGGGAAAAAATGTGCTTGTAAAGGGGTATACACTTCTGGGTGAATTAATTCTGTGTTTTTCCTGTTTATTGTAAAAAAGTTGGGATTTTTTGGTATAGTTTTCAATTTTGTTTTATACTTACACACATTTCATGTTAATGTTGTACTCTCATTTGATTTTGATTGGCTGTGTATAATCATGGAGATTTTATCTAGATTCTTTTACTATATTTTATATGTTATTCTGTTACATTGAAGTTAGATGTACCTCAAATCATTATAGTTACATTGGTAATATGGTGAGATTGCTATCATATCACTGTGTCATTTCCATTATGTTCATCTAATTTCCAATGGAGATGTCTGGTCAGAAGTGGTTTGTTTGGTTCAGTTGCTGGGCCCTCCTTGGATATTGGTGCTTTATGTGAAGTGGAATAACTTAGGGTAGGTCACTTTAGCTGGATTTGGTCAGGGCAATAAAGAGAGATGTAATGCTTATGTTATTGCTCCTCTCTCTCAAGGTAAAATTGTGTGGTCTGAGATGGTATCATGTTTGTTTTGGAGAAATACCACAGACCAATAACCTTGAAAGGTATTGGGCATAAAGAGGTCTGCTTTTTTCAAAATTCTGTGTAGGTGTCATAGTATGGCACCATTTGCTGGTTAGGAAGTCATCTGATTTGATTTTAGTGATGGTGTTCACTGTGTTTTTTTAGTCTTTGAAACCAGTGACTCCACAGGTACTTACTTTTGGTAAATTTGTCACCAGTCTCTACTTCTGTGTACCAGAGTAGTATGTGATATCTGATAGCCAGGGGTTTGAAACTATTTTTTTAAGAATTCTGTACTGACTGGATTTCCGGATTATGAGGTCCTAGGCTATAGGAACTTTAGTATTTGCTGCTATTTACAATAAGTGACACATAAGATTGGTAAAGACACCAATTTTGGAGATGGAGAGGCAAGGCTGAAGGCGAGGAGGAGGCCTTTATTTGAAGATAACAATTCTTGTGTTGTTATGTTCAAAAGTCTTATTTAGTAAGTTTCCCATAGGAAGGTATTGGGAATAGAGACATATATTTTTTTCAAAATTCCATGTAGGTGTCGTGGTATGGCACCATTTGCTTGTTAGGAAGTCATATGAGTTTATTTTACATGATGGTGTTCATTATGTTATTTTAGTCTTTGAAGCCAGTGACTCCATAGGGACTTGTTTTTTGATTAAATTTGCCACCAGTCTCTACTTATTTGTCCCAGAGTAGTATGTGATATCTCATAGGCAGGGATTTGAAGCTATTTTTTTTATGAATTCTGGACTGACTTGTTTCCTGGATGATGAGGTCTTAGGCTATGGGAACTTTACTGTCTGCTCATTTTTATAATAAGTAACGCAAAGAATTGGTAAAGACACCAATTTTGGAGATGGAGAGGAAAGGCTGAAGGGGAGGAGGAGGCCTTTATTTGAAGATAACAATTCTTGTGTTGTTATGTTCAAAAGTCTTATCTAGTAAGTTTCCCATAGCTCGCTATCTTTTTTTCCAAATTCTTCATGTACCCACTATCTGACAAATATAATAGAAGTAGCATTATTTACTCACCTAATATACCAAGAGCTGTTTTACAAATGGTTGGAGACTCATATGTATATTGGGCTTAAAGCCAATGCCTGTAGTGGTGCCATAGGTTTAGATAAAGAACCAGGACTGAAGCAGATTTTGAGAGCTTTTGTGTGATGATAAATTGTGTAGACTTAGGATATCCAGACCTTGTACGTTTTCCAATGCATAGCTATCATGTGTTGTACTATAGAATCAATACATTTTGTAAAAAAAAAGTGCTTGTAAAGGGGTATACACTTCTGGGTGAATTAATTCTGTGTTTTCCTGTTTACTGTAAAAAAGTTGGGATTTTTTGGTATAGTTTTCAATTTTGTTTTATACTTACACACATTTCATGTTAATGTTGTACTCTCATTTGATTTTGATTGGCTGTGTATAATCATGGAGATTTTATCTAGATTCTTTTACTATATTTTATATGTTATTCTGTTACATTGAAGTTAGATGTACCTCAAATCATTATAGTTACATTGGTAATATGGTGAGATTGCTATCATATCACTGTGTCATTTCCATTATGTTTATCTAATTTCCAATGGAGATGTCTGGTCAGAAGTGGTTTGTTTGGTTCAGTTGCTGGGCCCTCCTTGGATATTGGTGCTTCATGTGAAGTGGAATAACTTAGGGTAGGTCCCTTTAGCTGGATTTGGTCAGGGCAATAAAGAGAGATGTAATGCTTATGTTATTGCTCCTCTCTCTCAAGGTAAAATTGTGTGGTCTGAGATGGTATCATGTTTGTTTTGGAGAAATACCACAGACCAATAACCTTGAAAGGTATTGGGAATAAAGAGGTCTGCTTTTTTCAAAATTCTGTGTAGGTGTCATAGTATGGCGCCACTTGCTGGTTAGGAAGTCATCTGATTTGATTTTAGTGATGGTGTTCACTGTGTTTTTTTAGTCTTTGAAACCAGTGACTCCACAGGGACTTGGTTTTGGTAAATTTGTCACCAGTCTCTACTTCTGTGTACCAGAGTAGTATGTGATATCTGATAGCCAGGGGTTTGAAACTATTTTTTTAAGAATTCTGTACTGACTGGATTTCCGGATTATGAGGTCCTAGGCTATAGGAACTTTAGTATTTGCTGCTATTTACAATAAGTGACACATAAGATTGGTAAAGACACCAATTTTGGAGATGGAGAGGCAAGGCTGAAGGGGAGGAGGAGGCCTTTATTTGAAGATAACAATTCTTGTGTTGTTATGTTCAAAAGTCTTATCTAGTAAGTTTCCCATAGGAAGGTATTGGGAATAGAGACACTTTTTTTTATTTTCAAAATTCCATGTAGGTGTCGTGGTATGGCACCATTTGCTTGTTAGGAAGTCATATGAGTTTATTTTACATGATGGTGTTCATTATGTTATTTTAGTCTTTGAAGCCAGTGACTCCATAGGGACTTGTGTTTTGATTAAATTTGCCACCAGTCTCTACTTATTTGTCCCAGAGTAGTATGTGATATCTCATAGGCAGGGATTTGAAACTATTTTTTTAAGAATTCTGGACTGACTGGTTTCCTGGATGATGAGTTCTTAGGCTATGGGAAATTTACTGTCTGCTGATTTTTATAATAAGTAACGCAAAGAATTGGTAAAGTCACCAATTTTGGAGATGGAGAGGAAAGGCTGAAGGGGAGGAGGAGGCCTTTATTTGAAGATAACAATTCTTGTGTTGTTATGTTCAAAAGTCTTATCTAGTAAGTTTCCCATAGCTCGCTATCTTTTTTTCCAAATTCTTCATGTACCCACTATCTGACAAATATAATAGAAGTAGCATTATTTACTCACCTAATATTCCAAGAGCTGTTTTACAAATGGTTGGAGACTCATATGTATATTGGGATTAAAGCCAATGCCTGTAGTGGTGCCATAGGTTTAGATAAAGAACCAGGACTGAAGCAGATTTTGAGAGCTTTTGTGTGATGATAAATTGTGTAGACTTAGGATATCCAGACCTTGTACATTTTCCAATGCGTAGCTATCATGTGTTGTACTATAGAATCAATACATTTTGGAAAAAAAAAGTGCTTGTAAAGGGTTATACACTTCTGGGTGAATTAATTCTGTGTTTTCCTGTTTATTGTAAAAAAGTTGGGATTTTTTGGTATAGTTTTCAATTTTGTTTTATACTTGCACACATTTCATGTTAATGTTGTACTCTCATTTGATTTTGATTGGCTGTGTATAATCATGGAGATTTTATCTAGATTCTTTTACTATATTTTATATGTTATTCTGTTACATTGAAGTTAGATGTACCTCAAATCATTATAGTTACATTGGTAATATGGTGAGATTGCTATCATATCACTGTGTCATTTCCATTATGTTCATCTAATTTCCAATGGAGATGTCTGGTCAGAAGTGATTTGTTTGGTTCAGTTGCTGGGCCCTCCTTGGATATTGGTGCTTCATGTGAAGTGGAATAACTTAGGGTAGGACCCTTTAGCTGGATTTGGTCAGGGCAATAAAGAGAGATGTAATGCTTATGTTATTGCTCCTCTCTCTCAAGGTAAAATTGTGTGGTCTGAGATGGTATCATGTTTGTTTTGGAGAAATACCACAGACCAATAACCTTGAAAGGTATTGGGAATAAAGACGTCTGCTTTTTTCAAAATTCTGTGTAGGTGTCATAGTATGGCGCCATTTGCTGCTTAGGAAGTCATCTGATTTGATTTTAGCGATGGTTTTCACGGTGTTTTTTTAGACTTTGAAACCAGTGACTCCACAGGGACTTGGTTTTTGTAAATTTATCACCAGTCTCTACTTCTGTGTACCAGAGTAGTATGTAATATCTGATAGCCAGGGGTTTGAAACTATTTTTTTAAGAATACTGTACTGACTGGATTTCCGCATTATGAGGTCCTAGGCTATAGGAACTTTAGTATTTGCTGCTATTTACAATAAGTGACACATAAGATTGGTAAAGACACCAATTTTGGAGATGGAGAGGAAAGGCTGAAGGGGAGGAGGAGGCCTTTATTTGAAGATAACAATTCTTGTGTTGTTATGTTCAAAAGTCTTACCTAGTAAGTTTCCCATAGGAAGGTATTGGAAATAGAGACATATTTTTTTTTCAAAATTCCATGTAGGTGTCGTGGTATGGCACCATTTGCTTGTTAGGAAGTCATATGAGTTTATTTTACATGATGGTGTTCATTATGTTATTTTAGTCTTTGAAGCCAGTGACTCCATAGGGACTTGTTTTTTGATAAAATTTGTCACCAGTCTCTACTTATTTGTCCCAGAGTAGTATGTGATATCTCATAGGCAGGGATTTGAAACTATTTTTTTAAGAATTCTGGACTGACTGGTTTCCTGGATGATGAGGTCTTAGGCTATGGGAACTTTACTGTCTGCTGATTTTTATAATAAGTAACGCAAAGAATTGGTAAAGACACCAATTTTGGAGATGGAGAGGAAAGGCTGAAGGGGAGGAGGAGGCCTTTATTTGAAGATAACAATTCTTGTGTTGTTATGTTCAAAAGTCTTATCTAGTAAGTTTCCCATAGCTCGCTATCTTTTTTTCCAAATTCTTCATGTACCCACTATCTGACAAATATAATAGAAGTAGCATTATTTACTCACCTAATATTCCAAGAGCTGTTTTACAAATGGTTGGAGACTCATATGTATATTGGGCTTAAAGCCAATGCCTGTAGTGGTGCCATAGGTTTAGATAAAGAACCAGGACTGAAGCAGATTTTGAGAGCTTTTGTGTGATGATAAATTGTGTAGACTTAGGATATACAGACCTTGTACGTTTTCCAATGCATAGCTATCATGTGTTGTACTATAGAATCAATACATTTTGGGAAAAAAATGTGCTTGTAAAGGGGTATACACTTCTGGGTGAATTAATTCTGTGTTTTTCCTGTTTATTGTAAAAAAGTTGGGATTTTTTGGTATAGTTTTCAATTTTGTTTTATACTTGCACACATTTCATGTTAATGTTGTACTCTCATTTGATTTTGATTGGCTGTGTATAATCATGGAGATTTTATCTAGATTCTTTTACTATATGTTATATGTTATTCTGTTACATTGAAGTTAGATGTACCTCAAATCATTATAGTTACATTGGTAATATGGTGAGATTGCTATCATATCACTGTGTCATTTCCATTATGTTCATCTAATTTCCAATGGAGATGTCTGGTCAGAAGTGGTTTGTTTGGTTCAGTTGCTGGGCCCTCCTTGGATATTGGTGCTTCATGTGAAGTGGAATAACTTAGGGTAGGTGCCTTTAGCTGGATTTGATCAGGGCAATAAAGAGAGATGTAATGCTTATGTTATTGCTCCTCTCTCTCAAGGTAAAATTGTGTGGTCTGAGATGGTATCAGGTTTGTTTTGGATAAATACCACAGACCAATAACCTTGAAAGGTATTGGGAATAAAGAGGTCTGCTTTTTTCAAAATTCTGTGTAGGTGTCATAGTATGGCACCATTTGCTGGTTAGGAAGTCATCTGATTTGATTTTAGTGATGGTGTTCACTGTGTTTTTTTAGTCTTTGAAACCAGTGACTCCACAGGGACTTGGTTTTGGTAAATTTGTCACCAGTCTCTACTTCTGTGTACCAGAGTAGTATGTGATATCTGATAGCCAGGGGTTTGAAACTATTTTTTTAAGAATTCTGTACTGACTGGATTTCTGGATTATGAGGTCCTAGGCTATAGGAACTTTAGTATTGGCTGCTATTTACAATAAGTGACACATAAAATTGGTAAAGACACCAATTTTGGAGATGGAGAGGCAAGGCTGAAGGGGAGGAGGAGGCCTTTATTTGAAGATAACTATTCTTGTGTTGTTATGTTCAAAAGTCTTATCTAGTAAGTTTCCCATAGGAAGGTATTGGGAATAGAGACATATGTTTTTTTCAAAATTCCATGTAGGTGTCGTGGTATGGCACCATTTGCATGTTAGGAAGTCATATGAATTTATTTTACATGATGGTGTTCATTATGTTATTTTAGTCTTTGAAGCCAGTGACTCCATAGGGACTTGTTTTTTTATTAAATTTGCCACCAGTCTCTACTTATTTGTCCCAGAGTAGTATGTGATATCTCATAGGCAGGGATTTGAAACTATTTTTTTAAGAATTCTGGACTGACTGGTTTCCTGGATGATGAGGTCTTAGGCTATGGGAACTTTACTGTCTGCTGATTTTTATAATAAGTAACGCAAAGAATTGGTAAAGACACCAATTTTGGAGATGGAGAGGAAAGGCTGAAGGGGAGGAGAAGGCCTTTATTTGAAGATAACAATTCTTGTGTTGTTATGTTCAAAAGTCTTATCTAGTAAGTTTCCCATAGCTCGCTATCTTTTTTCCAAATTCTTCATGTACCCACTATCTGACAAATATAATAGAAGTAGCATTATTTACTCACCTAATATTCCAAGAGCTGTTTTACAAATGGTTGGAGACTCATATGTATATTGGGCTTAAAGCCAATGCCTGTAGTGGTGCCATAGGTTTAGATAAAGAACCAGGACTGAAGCAGATTTTGAGAGCTTTTGTGTGATGATAAATTGTGTAGACTTAGGATATACAGACCTTGTACGTTTTCCAATGCATAGCTATCATGTGTTGTACTATAGAATCAATACATTTTGTAAAAAAAAAGTGCTTGTAAAGGGGTATACACTTCTGGGTGAATTAATTCTGTGTTTTCCTGTTTACTGTAAAAAAGTTGGGATTTTTTGGTATAGCTTTCAATTTTGTTTTATACTTACACACATTTCATGTTAATGTTGTACTCTCATTTGATTTTGATTGGCTGTGTATAATCATGGAGATTTTATCTAGATTATTTTACTATATTTTATATGTTATTCTGTTACATTGAAGTTAGATGTACCTCAAATCATTATAGTTACATTGGTAATATGGTGAGATTGCCATCATATCATTGTGTCATTTCCATTATGTTCATCTAATTTCCAATGGAGATGTCTGGTCAGAAGTGGTTTGTTTGGTTCAGTTGCTGGGCCCTCCTTGGATATTGGTGCTTCATGTGAAGTGGAACAACTTAGGGTAGGTCCCTTTAGCTGGATTTGGTCAGGGCAATAAAGAGAGATGTAATGCTTATGTTATTGCTCCTCTCTCTCAAGGTAAAATTGTGTGGTCTGAGATGGTATCATGTTTGTTTTGGAGAAATACCACAGACCAATATCCTTGAAAGGTATTGGGCATAAAGAGGTCTGTTTTTTTTAAAATTCTGTGTAGGTGTCATAGTATGGCACCATTTGCTGGTTAGGAAGTCATCTGATTTGATTTTAGTGATGGTGTTCACTGTGTTTTTTTAGTCTTTGAAACCAGTGACTCCACAGGGACTTGGTTTTGGAAAATTTGTCACCAGTCTCTACTTCTTTGTACCAGAGTAGAATGTGATACCTGATAGCTAGGGGTTTGAAACTATTTTTTTAAGAATTCTGTACTGACTGGATTTCCGGATTATGAGGTCCTAGGCTATAGGAACTTTAGTATTTGCTGCTATTTACAATAAGTGACACAAAAGATTGGTAAAGACACCAATTTTTTAGATGGAGAGGCAAGGCTGAAGGGGAGGAGGAGGCCTTTATTTGAACATAACAATTCTTGTGTTGTTATGTTCAAAAGTCTTATCTAGTAAGTTTCCCATAGAAAGGTATTGGGAATAGAGACATATATTTTTTTCAAAATTCCATGTAGGTGTCGTGGTATGGCACCATTTGCTTGTTAGGAAGTCATATGTGTTTATTTTACATGATGGTGTTCATTATGTTATTTTAGTCTTTGAAGCCAGTGACTCCATAGGGACTTGTTTTTTGATTAAATTTGCTACCAGTCTCTACTTATTTGTCCCAGAGTAGTATGTGATATCTCATAGGCAGGGATTTGAAACTATTTTTTTAAGAATTCTGGACTGACTGGTTTCCTGGATGATGAGGTCTTAGGCTATGGGAACTTTACTGTCTGCTGATTTTTATAATAAGTAACGCAAAGAATTGGTAAAGACACCAATTTTGGAGATGGAGAGGAAAGGCTGAAGGGAAGGAGGAGGCCTTTATTTGAAGATAACAATTCTTGTGTTGTTATGTTCAAAAGTCTTATCTAGTAAGTTTCCCATAGGAAGGTATTGGGAATAGAGACACTTTTTTTTATTTTCAAAATTCCATGTAGGTGTCGTGGTATGGCACCATTTGCTTGTTAGGAAGTCATATGAGTTTATTTTACATGATGGTGTTCATTATGTTATTTTAGTCTTTGAAGCCAGTGACACCATAGGGACTTGTTTTTTGATTAAATTTGCCACCAGTCTCTACTTATTTGTCCCAGAGTAGTATGTGATATCTCATAGGCAGGGATTTGAAACTATTTTTTTTATGAATTCTGGACTGACTGGTTTCCTGGATGATGAGGTCTTAGGCTATGGGAACTTTACTGTCTGCTGATTTTTATAATAAGTAACGCAAATAATTGGTAAAGACACCAGTTTTGGAGATGGAGAGGAAAGGCTGAAGGGGAGGAGGAGGCCTTTATTTGAAGATAACAATTCTTGTGTTGTTATGTTCAAAAGTCTTATCTAGTAAGTTTCCCATAGCTCGCTATCTTTTTTTCCAAATTCTTCATGTACCCACTATCTGACAAATATAATAGAAGTAGCATTATTTACTCACCTAATATACCAAGAGCTGTTTTACAAATGGTTGGAGACTCATATGTATATTGGGCTTAAAGCCAATGCCTGTAGTGGTGCCATAGGTTTAGATAAAGAACCAGGACTGAAGCAGATTTTGAGAGCTTTTGTGTGATGATAAATTGTGTAGACTTAGGATATCCAGACCTTGTACTTTTTCCAATGCATAGCTATCATGTGTTGTACTATAGAATCAATACATTTTGTAAAAAAAAAGTGCTTGTAAAGGGGTATACACTTCTGGGTGAATTAATTCTGTGTTTTCCTGTTTACTGTAAAAAAGTTGGGATTTTTTGGTATAGTTTTCAATTTTGTTTTATACTTGCACACATTTCATGTTAATGTTGTACTCTCATTTGATTTTGATTGGCTGTGTATAATCATGGAGATTTTATCTAGATTCTTTTACTATATTTTATATGTTATTCTGTTACATTGAAGTTAGATGTACCTCAAATCATTATAGTTACATTGGTAATATGGTGAGATTGCTATCATATCATTGTGTCATTTCCATTATGTTCATCTAATTTCCAATGGAGATGTCTGGTCAGAAGTGGTTTGTTTGGTTCAGTTGCTGGGCCCTCCTTGGATATTGGTGCTTCATGTGAAGTGGAACAACTTAGGGTAGGTCCCTTTAGCTGGATTTGGTCAGGGCAATAAAGAGAGATGTAATGCTTATGTTATTGCTCCTCTCTCTCAAGGTAAAATTGTGTGGTCTGAGATGGTATCATGTTTGTTTTGGAGAAATACCACAGACCAATATCCTTGAAAGGTATTGGGCATAAAGAGGTCTGTTTTTTTTAAAATTCTGTGTAGGTGTCATAGTATGGCACCATTTGCTGGTTAGGAAGTCATCTGATTTGATTTTAGTGATGGTGTTCACTGTGTTTTTTTAGTCTTTGAAACCAGTGACTCCACAGGGACTTGGTTTTGGAAAATTTGTCACCAGTCTCTACTTCTTTGTACCAGAGTAGAATGTGATACCTGATAGCTAGGGGTTTGAAACTATTTTTTTAAGAATTCTGTACTGACTGGATTTCCGGATTATGAGGTCCTAGGCTATAGGAACTTTAGTATTTGCTGCTATTTACAATAAGTGACACAAAAGATTGGTAAAGACACCAATTTTTTAGATGGAGAGGCAAGGCTGAAGGGGAGGAGGAGGCCTTTATTTGAACATAACAATTCTTGTGTTGTTATGTTCAAAAGTCTTATCTAGTAAGTTTCCCATAGAAAGGTATTGGGAATAGAGACATATATTTTTTTCAAAATTCCATGTAGGTGTCGTGGTATGGCACCATTTGCTTGTTAGGAAGTCATATGTGTTTATTTTACATGATGGTGTTCATTATGTTATTTTAGTCTTTGAAGCCAGTGACTCCATAGGGACTTGTTTTTTGATTAAATTTGCTACCAGTCTCTACTTATTTGTCCCAGAGTAGTATGTGATATCTCATAGGCAGGGATTTGAAACTATTTTTTTAAGAATTCTGGACTGACTGGTTTCCTGGATGATGAGGTCTTAGGCTATGGGAACTTTACTGTCTGCTGATTTTTATAATAAGTAACGCAAAGAATTGGTAAAGACACCAATTTTGGAGATGGAGAGGAAAGGCTGAAGGGAAGGAGGAGGCCTTTATTTGAAGATAACAATTCTTGTGTTGTTATGTTCAAAAGTCTTATCTAGTAAGTTTCCCATAGCTCGCTATCTTTTTTTCCAAATTCTTCATGTACCCACTATCTGACAAATATAATAGAAGTAGCATTATTTACTCACCTAATATACCAAGAGCTGTTTTACAAATGGTTGGAGACTCATATGTATATTGGGCTTAAAGCCAATGCCTGTAGTGGTGCCATAGGTTTAGATAAAGAACCAGGACTGAAGCAGATTTTGAGAGCTTTTGTGTGATGATAAATTGTGTAGACTTAGGATATCCAGACCTTGTACTTTTTCCAATGCATAGCTATCATGTGTTGTACTATAGAATCAATACATTTTGTAAAAAAAAAGTGCTTGTAAAGGGGTATACACTTCTGGGTGAATTAATTCTGTGTTTTCCTGTTTACTGTAAAAAAGTTGGGATTTTTTGGTATAGTTTTCAATTTTGTTTTATACTTGCACACATTTCATGTTAATGTTGTACTCTCATTTGATTTTGATTGGCTGTGTATAATCATGGAGATTTTATCTAGATTCTTTTACTATATTTTATATGTTATTCTGTTACATTGAAGTTAGATGTACCTCAAATCATTATAGTTACATTGGTAATATGGTGAGATTGCTATCATATCACTGTGTCATTTCCATTATGTTCATCTAATTTCCAATGGAGATGTCTGGTCAGAAGTGGTTTGTTTGGTTCAGTTGCTGGGCCCTCCTTGGATATTGGTGCTTCATGTGAAGTGGAATAACTTAGGGTAGGTCCCTTTAGCTGGATTTGGTCAGGGCAATAAAGAGAGATGTAATGCTTATGTTATTGCTCCTCTCTCTCAAGGTAAAATTGTGTGGTCTGAAATGGTATCATGTTTGTTTTGGAGAAATACCACAGACCAATAACCTTGAAAGGTATTGGGAATAAAGAGGTCTGCTTTTTTCAAAATTCTGTGTAGGTGTCATAGTATGGCGCCATTTGCTGGTTAGGAAGTCATCTGATTTGATTTTAGCGATGGTGTTCACTGTGTTTTTTTAGTCTTTGAAACCAGTGATTCCACAGGGACTTGGTTTTGGTAAATTTGTCACCAGTCTCTACTTCTGTGTACCAGAGTAGTATGTGATATCTGATAGCCAGGGGTTTGAAACTATTTTTTTAAGAATTCTGTTCTGACTGGGTTTCCGGATTATGAGGTCCTAGGCTATAGGAACTTTAGTATTTGCTGCTATTTACAGTAAGTGACACATAAGATTGGTAAAGACACCAATTTTGGAGATGGAGAGGCAAGGCTGAAGGGGAGGAGGAGGCCTTTATTTGAAGATAACAATTCTTGTGTTGTTATGTTCAAAAGTCTTATGTAGTAAGTTTCCCATAGGAAGGTATTGGGAATAGAGACATATTTGTTTTTCAAAATTCCATGTAGGTGTCTTGGTATGGCACCATTTGCATGTTAGGAAGTCATATGAATTTATTTTACATGATGGTGTTCATTATGTTATTTTAGTCTTTGAAGCCAGTGACTCCATAGGGACTTGTTTTTTGATTAAATTTGCCACCAGTCTCTACTTATTTGTCCCAGAGTAGTATGTGATATCTCATAGGCAGGGATTTGAAACTATTTTTTTAAGAATTCTGGACTGACTGGTTTCCTGGATGATGAGGTCTTAGGCTATGGGAACTTTACTGTCTGCTGATTTTTATAATAAGTAACGCAAAGAATTGGTAAAGACACCAATTTTGGAGATGGAGATTAAAGGCTGAAGGAAAGGAGGAGGCCTTTATTTGAAGATAACAATTCTTGTGTTGTTATGTTCAAAAGTCTTATCTAGTAAGTTTCCCATAGCTCGCTATCTTTTTTTCCAAATTCTTCATGTACCCACTATCTGACAAATATAATAGATGTAGCATTATTTACTCACCTAATATACCAAGAGCTGTTTTACAAATGGTTGGAGACTCATATGTATATTGAGCTTAAATCCAATGCCTGTAGTGGTGCCATAGGTTTAGATAAAGAACCAGGACTGAAGCAGATTTTGAGAGCTATTGTGTGATGATAAATTGTGTAGACTTAGGATATCCAGACCTTGTACGTTTTCCAATGTGTAGCTATCATGTGTTGTACTATAGAATCAATACATTTTGGAAAAAAAAGTGCTTGTAAAGGGGTATACACTTCTGGGTGAATTAATTCTGTGTTTTCCTGTTTATTGTAAAAAAGTTGGGATTTTTTGGTATAGTTTTCAATTTTGTTTTATACTTGCACACATTTCATGTTAATGTTGTACTCTCATTTGATTTTGATTGGCTGTGTATAATCATGGAGATTTTATCTAGATTCTTTTACTATATTTTATATGTTATTCTGTTACATTGAAGTTAGACGCACCTTAATTCATTATAGTTACATTGGTAATATGGTGAGATTGCTATCATATCACTGTGTCATTTCCATTATGTTCATCTAATTTCCAATGGAGATGTCTGGTCAGAAGTGGTTTGTTTGGTTCAGTTGCTGGGCCCTCCTTGGATATTGGTGCTTCATGTGAAGTGGAATAACCTAAGGGTAGGTCCCTTTAGCTGGATTTGGTCAGGGCAATAAAGAGAGATGTAATGCTTATGTTATTGCTCCTCTCTCTCAAGGTAAAATTGTGTGGTCTGAGATGGTATCAGGTTTGTTTTGGAGAAATACCACAGACCAATAACCTTGAAAGGTATTGGGAATAAAGATTTCTGCTTTTTTCAAAATTCTGTGTAGATGTCATAGTATGGCGCCATTTGCTGGTTAGGAAGTCATCTGATTTGATTTTAGTGATGGTGTTCACTGTGTTTTTTTAGTCTTTGAAACCAGTGACTTCACAGGTACTTACTTTTGGTAAATTTGTCACCAGTCTCTACTTCTGTGTACCAGAGTAGTATGTGATATCTGATAGCCAGGGGTTTGAAACTATTTTTTTAAGAATTCTGTTCTGACTGGATTTCCGGATTATGAGGTCCTAGGCTATAGGAACTTTAGTATTTGCTGCTATTTACAGTAAGTGACACATAAGATTGGTAAAGACACCAATTTTGGAGATGGACAGGCAAGGCTGAAGGGGAGGAGGAGGCCTTTATTTGAAGATAACAATTCTTGTGTTGTTATGTTCAAAAGTCTTATCTAGTAAGTTTCCCATAGGAAGGTATTGGGAATAGAGACATATTTTTTTTTCAAAATTCCATGTAGGTGTCGTGGTATGGCACCATTTGCTTGTTAGGAAGTCATATGAGTTTATTTTACATGATGGTGTTCATTATGTTATTTTAGTCTTTGAAGCCAGTGACTCCATAGGGACGTGTTTTTTGATTAAATTTGCCACCAGTCTCTACTTATTTGTCCCAGAGTAGTATGTGATATCTCATAGGCAGGGATTTGAAACTATTTTTTTAAGAATTCTGGACTGACTGGTTTCCTGGATGATGAGGTCTTAGGCTATGGGAACTTTACTGTCTGCTGATTTTTATAATAAGTAACGCAAAGAATTGGTAAAGACACCAATTTTGGAGACGGAGAGGAAAGGCTGAAGGGGAGGAGGAGGCCTTTATTTGAAGATAACTATTCTTGTGTTGTTATGTTCAAAAGTCTTATCTAGTAAGTTTCCCATAGCTGGCTATCTTTTTTTCCAAATTTTTCATGTACCCACTATCTGACAAATATAATAGAAGTAGCATTATTTACTCACCTAATATACCAAAAGCTGTTTTACAAATGGTTGGAGACTCATATGAATATTGGGCTTAAAGCCAATGCCTGTAGTGGTGCCATAGGTTTAGATAAAGAACCAGGACTGAAGCAGATTTTGAGAGCTTTTGTGTGATGATAAATTGTGTAGACTTAGGATATCCAGACCTTGTACGTTTTCCAATGCATAGCTATCATGTGTTGTACTATAGAATCAATACATTTTGTAAAAAAAAAAGTGCTTGTAAAGGGGTATACACTTCTGGGTGAATTAATTCTGTGTTTTCCTGTTTACTGTAAAAAAGTTGGGATTTTTTGGTATAGTTTTCAATTTTGTTTTATACTTACACACATTTCATGTTAATGTTGTACTCTCATTTGATTTTGATTGGCTGTGTATAATCATGGAGATTTTATCTAGATTCTTTTACTATATTTTATATGTTATTCTGTTACATTGAAGTTAGATGTACCTCAAATCATTATAGTTACATTGGTAATATGGTGAGATTGCTATCATATCACTGTGTCATTTCCATTATGTTCATCTAATTTCCAATGGAGATGTCTGGTCAGAAGTGGTTTGTTTGGTTCAGTTGCTGGGCCCTCCTTGGATATTGGTGCTTCATGTGAAGTGGAATAACTTAGGGTAGGTCACTTTAGCTGGATTTGGTCAGGGCAATAAAGAGAGATGTAATGCTTATGTTATTGCTCCTCTCTCTCAAGGTAAAATTGTGTGGTCTGAGATGGTATCATGTTTGTTTTGGAGAAATACCACAGACCAATAACCTTGAAAGGTATTGGGCATAAAGAGGTCTGCTTTTTTCAAAATTCTGTTAGGTGTCATAGTATGGCACCATTTGCTGGTTAGGAAGTCATCCGATTTGATTTTAGTGATGGTGTTCACTGTGTTTTTTTAGTCTTTGAAACCAGTGACTCCACAGGTACTTACTTTTGGTAAATTTGTCACCAGTCTCTACTTCTGTGTACCAGAGTAGTATGTGATATCTGATAGCCAGGGGTTTGAAACTATTTTTTTAAGAATTCTGTACTGACTGGATTTCCGGATTATGAGGTCCTAGGCTATAGGAACTTTAGTATTTGCTGCTATTTACAATAAGTGACACATAAGATTGGTAAAGACACCAATTTTGGAGATGGAGAGGCAAGGCTGAAGGGGAGGAGGAGGCCTTTATTTGAAGATAACAATTCTTGTGTTGTTATGTTCAAAAGTCTTATTTAGTAAGTTTCCCATAGGAAGGTATTGGGAATAGAGACATATATTTTTTTCAAAATTCCATGTAGGTGTCGTGGTATGGCACCATTTGCTTGTTAGGAAGTCATATGAGTTTATTTTACATGATGGTGTTCATTATGTTATTTTAGTCTTTGAAGCCAGTGACTCCATAGGGACTTGTTTTTTGATTAAATTTGCCACCAGTCTCTACTTATTTGTCCCAGAGTAGTATGTGATATCTCATAGGCAGGGATTTGAAGCTATTTTTTTTATGAATTCTGGACTGACTGGTTTCCTGGATGATGAGGTCTTAGGCTATGGGAACTTTACTGTCTGCTCATTTTTATAATAAGTAACGCAAAGAATTGGTAAAGACACCAATTTTGGAGATGGAGAGGAAAGGCTGAAGGGGAGGAGGAGGCCTTTATTTGAAGATAACAATTCTTGTGTTGTTATGTTCAAAAGTCTTATCTAGTAAGTTTCCCATAGCTCGCTATCTTTTTTTCCAAATTCTTCATGTACCCACTATCTGACAAATATAATAGAAGTAGCATTATTTACTCACCTAATATACCAAGAGCTGTTTTACAAATGGTTGGAGACTCATATGTATATTGGGCTTAAAGCCAATGCCTGTAGTGGGGCCATAGGTTTAGATAAAGAACCAGGACTGAAGCAGATTTTGAGAGCTTTTGTGTGATGATAAATTGTGTAGACTTAGGATATCCAGACCTTGTACGTTTTCCAATGCGTAGCTATCATGTGTTGTACTATAGAATCAATACATTTTGTAAAAAAAAAGTGCTTGTAAAGGGGTATACACTTCTGGGTGAATTAATTCTGTGTTTTCCTGTTTACTGTAAAAAAGTTGGGATTTTTTGGTATAGTTTTCAATTTTGTTTTATACTTACACACATTTCATGTTAATGTTGTACTCTCATTTGATTTTGATTGGCTGTGTATAATCATGGAGATTTTATCTAGATTCTTTTACTATATTTTATATGTTATTCTGTTACATTGAAGTTAGATGTACCTCAAATCATTATAGTTACATTGGTAATATGGTGAGATTGCTATCATATCACTGTGTCATTTCCATTATGTTCATCTAATTTCCAATGGAGATGTCTGGTCAGAAGTGGTTTGTTTGGTTCAGTTGCTGGGCCCTCCTTGGATATTGGTGCTTCATGTGAAGTGGAATAACTTAGGGTAGGTCCCTTTAGCTGGATTTGGTCAGGGCAATAAAGAGAGATGTAATGCTTATGTTATTGCTCCTCTCTCTCAAGGTAAAATTGTGTGGTCTGAGATGGTATCATGTTTGTTTTGGAGAAATACCACAGACCAATAACCTTGAAAGGTATTGGGAATAAAGAGGTCTGCTTTTTTCTAAATTCTGTGTAGGTGTCATAGTATGGCGCCACTTGCTGGTTAGGAAGTCATCTGATTTGATTTTAGTGATGGTGTTCACTGTGTTTTTTTAGTCTTTGAAACCAGTGACTCCACAGGGACTTGGTTTTGGTAAATTTGTCACCAGTCTCTACTTCTGTGTACCAGAGTAGTATGTGATATCTGATAGCCAGGGGTTTGAAACTATTTTTTTAAGAATTCTGTACTGACTGGATTTCCGGATTATGAGGTCCTAGGCTATAGGAACTTTAGTATTTGCTGCTATTTACAATAAGTGACACATAAGATTGGTAAAGACACCAATTTTGGAGATGGAGAGGCAAGGCTGAAGGGGAGAAGGAGGCCTTTATTTGAAGATAACAATTCTTGTGTTGTTATGTTCAAAAGTCTTATCTAGTAAGTTTCCCATAGGAAGGTATTGGGAATAGAGACACTTTTTTTTATTTTCAAAATTCCATGTAGGTGTCGTGGTATGGCACCATTTGCTTGTTAGGAAGTCATATGAGTTTATTTTACATGATGGTGTTCATTATGTTATTTTAGTCTTTGAAGCCAGTGACTCCATAGGGACTTGTTTTTTGATTAAATTTGCCACCAGTCTCTACTTATTTGTCCCAGAGTAGTATGTGATATCTCATAGGCAGGGATTTGAAACTATTTTTTTAAGAATTCTGGACTGACTGGTTTCCTGGATGATGAGTTCTTAGGCTATCGGAAATTTACTGTCTGCTGATTTTTATAATAAGTAACGCAAAGAATTGGTAAAGTCACCAATTTTGGAGATGGAGAGGAAAGGCTGAAGGGGAGGAGGAGGCCTTTATTTGAAGATAACAATTCTTGTGTTGTTATGTTCAAAAGTCTTATCTAGTAAGTTTCCCATAGCTCGCTATCTTTTTTTCCAAATTCTTCATGTACCCACTATCTGACAAATATAATAGAAGTAGCATTATTTACTCACCTAATATTCCAAGAGCTGTTTTACAAATGGTTGGAGACTCATATGTATATTGGGATTAAAGCCAATGCCTGTAGTGGTGCCATAGGTTTAGATAAAGAACCAGGACTGAAGCAGATTTTGAGAGCTTTTGTGTGATGATAAATTGTGTAGACTTAGGATATCCAGACCTTGTACGTTTTCCAATGCGTAGCTATCATGTGTTGTACTATAGAATCAATACATTTTGTAAAAAAAAAGTACTAGTAAAGGGGTATACACTCCTGGGTGAATTAATTCTGTGTTTTCCTGTTTATTGTAAAAAAGTTGGACATTTTTTGGTATAGTTTTCAATTTTGTTTTATACTTGCACACATTTCATGTTAATGTTGTACTCTCATTTGATTTTGATTGGCTGTGTATAATCATGGAGATTTTATCTAGATTATTTTACTATATTTTATATGTTATTCTGTTACATTGAAGTTAGATGTACCTCAAATTATTATAGTTACATTGGTAATATGGTGAGATTGCTATCATATCACTGTGTCATTTCCATTATGTTCATCTAATTTCCAATGGAGATGTCTGGTCAGAAGTGGTTTGTTTGGTTCAGTTGCTGGGCCCTCCTTGGATATTGGTGCTTCATGTGAAGTGGAATAACTTAGGGTAGGTCCTTTTAGCTGGATTTGGTCAGGGCAGTAACGAGGAGATGTAATGCTTATGTTATTGCTCCTCTCTCTCAAGGTAAAATTGTGTGGTCTCAGATGGTATCATGTTTGTTTTGGAGAAATACCACAGACCAATAACCTTGAAAAGTATTGGGAATAAAGAGGTCTGCTTTTTTCAAAATTCTGTGTAGGTGTCATAGTATGGCGCCACTTGCTGGTTAGGAAGTCATCTGATTTGATTTTAGTGATGGTGTTCACTGTGTTTTTTTAGTCTTTGAAACCAGTGACTCCACAGGGACTTGGTTTTGGTAAATTTGTCACCAGTCTCTACTTCTGTGTACCAGAGAAGTATGTGATATCTGATAGCCAGGGGTTTGAAACTATTTTTTTAAGAATTCTGTACTGACTGGATTTCCGGATTATGAGGTCCTAGGCTATAGGAACTTTAGTATTTGCTGCTATTTACAATAAGTGACACATAAGATTGGTAAAGACACCAATTTTGGAGATGGAGAGGCAAGGCTGAAGGGGAGGAGGAGGCCTTTATTTGAAGATAACAATTCTTGTGTTGTTATGTTCAAAAGTCTTATCTAGTAAGTTTCCCATAGGAAGGTATTGGGAATAGAGACACTTTTTTTTATTTTCAAAATTCCATGTAGGTGTCGTGGTATGGCACCATTTGCTTGTTAGGAAGTCATATGAGTTTATTTTACATGATGGTGTTCATTATGTTATTTTAGTCTTTGAAGCCAGTGACTCCATAGGGACTTGTTTTTTGATTAAATTTGCCACCAGTCTCTACTTATTTGTTCCAGAGTAGTATGTGATATCTCATAGGCAGGGATTTGAAACTATTTTTTAAAGAATTCTGGACTGACTGGTTTCCTTGATGATGAGGTCTTAGGCTATGGGAACTTTACTGTCTGCTGATTTTTATAATAAGTAACGCAAAGAATTGGTAAAGACACCAATTTTAGAGATGGAGAGGAAAGGCTGAAGGGGAGGAGGAGGCCTTTATTTGAAGATAACAATTCTTGTGTTGTTATGTTCAAAAGTCTTATCTAGTAAGTTTCTCATAGCTCGCTATCTTTTTTTCCAAATTCTTCATGTACCCACTATCTGACAAATATAATAGAAGTAGCATTATTTACTCACCTAATATTTCAAGAGCTGTTTTACAAATGGTTGGAGACTCATATGTATATTGGGCTTAAAGCCAATGCCTGTAGTGGTGCCATAGGTTTAGATAAAGAACCAGGACTGAAGCAGATTTTGAGAGCTTTTGTGTGATGATAAATTGTGTAGACTTAGGATATCCAGACCTTGTACATTTTCCAATGCGTAGCTATCATGTGTTGTACTATAGAATCAATACATTTTGGAAAAAAAAAGTGCTTGTAAAGGGGTATACACTTCTGGGTGAATTAATTCTGTGTTTTCCTGTTTATTGTAAAAAAGTTGGGATTTTTTGGTATAGTTTTCAATTTTGTTTTATACTTGCACACATTTCATGTTAATGTTGTACTCTCATTTGATTTTGATTGGCTGTGTATAATCATGGAGATTTTATCTAGATTCTTTTACTATATTTTATATGTTATTCTGTTACATTGAAGTTAGATGTACCTCAAATCATTATAGTTACATTGGTAATATGGTGAGATTGCTATCATATCACTGTGTCATTTCCATTATGTTCATCTAATTTCCAATGGAGATGTCTGGTCAGAAGTGATTTGTTTGGTTCAGTTGCTGGGCCCTCCTTGGATATTGGTGCTTCATGTGAAGTGGAATAACTTAGGGTAGGACCCTTTAGCTGGATTTGGTCAGGGCAATAAAGAGAGATGTAATGCTTATGTTATTGCTCCTCTCTCTCAAGGTAAAATTGTGTGGTCTGAGATGGTATCATGTTTGTTTTGGAGAAATACCACAGACCAATAACCTTGAAAGGTATTGGGAATAAAGACGTCTGCTTTTTTCAAAATTCTGTGTAGGTGTCATAGTATGGCGCCATTTGCTGCTTAGGAAGTCATCTGATTTGATTTTAGCGATGGTTTTCACTGTGTTTTTTTAGTCTTTGAAACCAGTGACTCCACAGGGACTTGGTTTTTGTAAATTTATCACCAGTCTCTACTTCTGTGTACCAGAGTAGTATGTAATATCTGATAGCCAGGGGTTTGAAACTATTTTTTTAAGAATACTGTACTGACTGGATTTCCGCATTATGAGGTCCTAGGCTATAGGAACTTTAGTATTTGCTGCTATTTACAATAAGTGACACATAAGATTGGTAAAGACACCAATTTTGGAGATGGAGAGGCAAGGCTGAAGGGGAGGAGGAGGCCTTTATTTGAAGATAACAATTCTTGTGTTGTTATGTTCAAAAGTCTTACCTAGTAAGTTTCCCATAGGAAGGTATTGGAAATAGAGACATATTTTTTTTTCAAAATTCCATGTAGGTGTCGTGGTATGGCACCATTTGCTTGTTAGGAAGTCATATGAGTTTATTTTACATGATGGTGTTCATTATGTTATTTTAGTCTTTGAAGCCAGTGACTCCATAGGGACTTGTTTTTTGATAAAATTTGTCACCAGTCTCTACTTATTTGTCCCAGAGTAGTATGTGATATCTCATAGGCAGGGATTTGAAACTATTTTTTTAAGAATTCTGGACTGACTGGTTTCCTGGATGATGAGGTCTTAGGCTATGGGAACTTTACTGTCTGCTGATTTTTATAATAAGTAACGCAAAGAATTGGTAAAGACACCAATTTTGGAGATGGAGAGGAAAGGCTGAAGGGGAGGAGGAGGCCTTTATTTGAAGATAACAATTCTTGTGTTGTTATGTTCAAAAGTCTTATCTAGTAAGTTTCCCATAGCTCGCTATCTTTTTTTCCAAATTCTTCATGTACCCACTATCTGACAAATATAATAGAAGTAGCATTATTTACTCACCTAATATTCCAAGAGCTGTTTTACAAATGGTTGGAGACTCATATGTATATTGGGCTTAAAGCCAATGCCTGTAGTGGTGCCATAGGTTTAGATAAAGAACCAGGACTGAAGCAGATTTTGAGAGCTTTTGTGTGATGATAAATTGTGTAGACTTAGGATATACAGACCTTGTACGTTTCCCAATGCATAGCTATCATGTGTTGTACTATAGAATCAATACATTTTGGGAAAAAAATGTGCTTGTAAAGGGGTATACACTTCTGGGTGAATTAATTCTGTGTTTTTCCTGTTTATTGTAAAAAAGTTGGGATTTTTTGGTATAGTTTTCAATTTTGTTTTATACTTGCACACATTTCATGTTAATGTTGTACTCTCATTTGATTTTGATTGGCTGTGTATAATCATGGAGATTTTATCTAGATTCTTTTACTATATGTTATATGTTATTCTGTTACATTGAAGTTAGATGTACCTCAAATCAATATAGTTACATTGGTAATATGGTGAGATTGCTATCATATCACTGTGTCATTTCCATTATGTTCATCTAATTTCCAATGGAGATGTCTGGTCAGAAGTGGTTTGTTTGGTTCAGTTGCTGGGCCCTCCTTGGATATTGGTGCTTCATGTGAAGTGGAATAACTTAGGGTAGGTGCCTTTAGCTGGATTTGATCAGGGCAATAAAGAGAGATGTAATGCTTATGTTATTGCTCCTCTCTCTCAAGGTAAAATTGTGTGGTCTGAGATGGTATCAGGTTTGTTTTGGATAAATACCACAGACCAATAACCTTGAAAGGTATTGGGAATAAAGAGGTCTGCTTTTTTCAAAATTCTGTGTAGGTGTCATAGTATGGCGCCATTTGCTGGTTAGGAAGTCATCTGATTTGATTTTAGTGATGGTGTTCACTGTGTTTTTTTAGTCTTTGAAACCAGTGACTCCACAGGGACTTGGTTTTGGTAAATTTGTCACCAGTCTCTACTTCTGTGTACCAGAGTAGTATGTGATATCTGATAGCCAGGGATTTGAAACTATTTTTTTAAGAATTCTGTACTGACTGGATTTCTGGATTATGAGGTCCTAGGCTATAGGAACTTTAGTATTGGCTGCTATTTACAATAAGTGACACATAAAATTGGTAAAGACACCAATTTTGGAGATGGAGAGGCAAGGCTGAAGGGGAGGAGGAGGCCTTTATTTGAAGATAACTATTCTTGTGTTGTTATGTTCAAAAGTCTTATCTAGTAAGTTTCCCATAGGAAGGTATTGGGAATAGAGACATATGTTTTTTTCAAAATTCCATGTAGGTGTCGTGGTATGGCACCATTTGCATGTTAGGAAGTCATATGAATTTATTTTACATGATGGTGTTCATTATGTTATTTTAGTCTTTGAAGCCAGTGACTCCATAGGGACTTGTTTTTTTATTAAATTTGCCACCAGTCTCTACTTATTTGTCCCAGAGTAGTATGTGATATCTCATAGGCAGGGATTTGAAACTATTTTTTTAAGAATTCTGGACTGACTGGTTTCCTGGATGATGAGGTCTTAGGCTATGGGAACTTTACTGTCTGCTGATTTTTATAATAAGTAACGCAAAGAATTGGTAAAGACACCAATTTTGGAGATGGAGAGGAAAGGCTGAAGGGGAGGAGAAGGCCTTTATTTGAAGATAACAATTCTTGTGTTGTTATGTTCAAAAGTCTTATCTAGTAAGTTTCCCATAGCTCGCTATCTTTTTTCCAAATTCTTCATGTACCCACTATCTGACAAATATAATAGAAGTAGCATTATTTACTCACCTAATATTCCAAGAGCTGTTTTACAAATGGTTGGAGACTCATATGTATATTGGGCTTAAAGCCAATGCCTGTAGTGGTGCCATAGGTTTAGATAAAGAACCAGGACTGAAGCAGATTTTGAGAGCTTTTGTGTGATGATAAATTGTGTAGACTTAGGATATACAGACCTTGTACGTTTTCCAATGCATAGCTATCATGTGTTGTACTATAGAATCAATACATTTTGTAAAAAAAAAGTGCTTGTAAAGGGGTATACACTTCTGGGTGAATTAATTCTGTGTTTTCCTGTTTACTGTAAAAAAGTTGGGATTTTTTGGTATAGCTTTCAATTTTGTTTTATACTTACACACATTTCATGTTAATGTTGTACTCTCATTTGATTTTGATTGGCTGTGTATAATCATGGAGATTTTATCTAGATTATTTTACTATATTTTATATGTTATTCTGTTACATTGAAGTTAGATGTACCTCAAATCATTATAGTTACATTGGTAATATGGTGAGATTGCTATCATATCATTGTGTCATTTCCATTATGTTCATCTAATTTCCAATGGAGATGTCTGGTCAGAAGTGGTTTGTTTGGTTCAGTTGCTGGGCCCTCCTTGGATATTGGTGCTTCATGTGAAGTGGAACAACTTAGGGTAGGTCCCTTTAGCTGGATTTGGTCAGGGCAATAAAGAGAGATGTAATGCTTATGTTATTGCTCCTCTCTCTCAAGGTAAAATTGTGTGGTCTGAGATGGTATCATGTTTGTTTTGGAGAAATACCACAGACCAATAACCTTGAAAGGTATTGGGCATAAAGAGGTCTGTTTTTTTAAAAATTCTGTGTAGGTGTCATAGTATGGCACCATTTGCTGGTTAGGAAGTCATCTGATTTGATTTTAGTGATGGTGTTCACTGTGTTTTTTTAGTCTTTGAAACCAGTGACTCCACAGGGACTTGGTTTTGGAAAATTTGTCACCAGTCTCTACTTCTGTGTACCAGAGTAGAATGTGATACCTGATAGCTAGGGGTTTGAAACTATTTTTTTAAGAATTCTGTACTGACTGGATTTCCGGATTATGAGGTCCTAGGCTATAGGAACTTTAGTATTTGCTGCTATTTACAATAAGTGACACAAAAGATTGGTAAAGACACCAATTTTTTAGATGGAGAGGCAAGGCTGAAGGGGAGGAGGAGGCCTTTATTTTAACATAACAATTCTTGTGTTGTTATGTTCAAAAGTCTTATCTAGTAAGTTTCCCATAGGAAGGTATTGGGAATAGAGACATATATTTTTTTCAAAATTCCATGTAGGTGTCGTGGTATGGCACCATTTGCTTGTTAGGAAGTCATATGTGTTTATTTTACATGATGGTGTTCATTATGTTATTTTAGTCTTTGAAGCCAGTGACTCCATAGGGACTTGTTTTTTGATTAAATTTGCTACCAGGCTCTACTTATTTGTCCCAGAGTAGTATGTGATATCTCATAGGCAGGGATTTGAAACTATTTTTTTAAGAATTCTGGACTGACTGGTTTCCTGGATGATGAGGTCTTAGGCTATGGGAACTTTACTGTCTGCTGATTTTTATAATAAGTAACGCAAAGAATTGGTAAAGACACCAATTTTGGAGATGGAGAGGAAAGGCTGAAGGGAAGGAGGAGGCCTTTATTTGAAGATAACAATTCTTGTGTTGTTATGTTCAAAAGTCTTATCTAGTAAGTTTCCCATAGGAAGGTATTGGGAATAGAGACACTTTTTTTTATTTTCAAAATTCCATGTAGGTGTCGTGGTATGGCACCATTTGCTTGTTAGGAAGTCATATGAGTTTATTTTACATGATGGTGTTCATTATGTTATTTTAGTCTTTGAAGCCAGTGACTCCATAGGGACTTGTTTTTTGATTAAATTTGCCACCAGTCTCTACTTATTTGTCCCAGAGTAGTATGTGATATCTCATAGGCAGGGATTTGAAACTATTTTTTTTATGAATTCTGGACTGACTGGTTTCCTGGATGATGAGGTCTTAGGCTATGGGAACTTTACTGTCTGCTGATTTTTATAATAAGTAACGCAAATAATTGGTAAAGACACCAGTTTTGGAGATGGAGAGGAAAGGCTGAAGGGGAGGAGGAGGCCTTTATTTGAAGATAACAATTCTTGTGTTGTTATGTTCAAAAGTCTTATCTAGTAAGTTTCCCATAGCTCGCTATCTTTTTTTCCAAATTCTTCATGTACCCACTATCTGACAAATATAATAGAAGTAGCATTATTTACTCACCTAATATACCAAGAGCTGTTTTACAAATGGTTGGAGACTCATATGTATATTGGGCTTAAAGCCAATGCCTGTAGTGGTGCCATAGGTTTAGATAAAGAACCAGGACTGAAGCAGATTTTGAGAGCTTTTGTGTGATGATAAATTGTGTAGACTTAGGATATCCAGACCTTGTACTTTTTCCAATGCATAGCTATCATGTGTTGTACTATAGAATCGATACATTTTGTAAAAAAAAAGTGCTTGTAAAGGGGTATACACTTCTGGGTGAATTAATTCTGTGTTTTCCTGTTTACTGTAAAAAAGTTGGGATTTTTTGGTATAGTTTTCAATTTTGTTTTATACTTGCACACATTTCATGTTAATGTTGTACTCTCATTTGATTTTGATTGGCTGTGTATAATCATGGAGATTTTATCTAGATTATTTTACTATATTTTATATGTTATTCTGTTACATTGAAGTTAGATGTACCTCAAATCATTATAGTTACATTGGTAATATGGTGAGATTGCTATCATATCACTGTGTCATTTCCATTATGTTCATCTAATTTCCAATGGAGATGTCTGGTCAGAAGTGGTTTGTTTGGTTCAGTTGCTGGGCCCTCCTTGGATATTGGTGCTTCATGTGAAGTGGAATAACTTAGGGTAGGTGCCTTTAGCTGGATTTGATCAGGGCAATAAAGAGAGATGTAATGCTTATGTTATTGCTCCTCTCTCTCAAGGTAAAATTGTGAGGTCTGAGATGGTATCAGGTTTGTTTTGGAGAAATACCACAGACCAATAACCTTGAAAGGTATTGGGAATAAAGAGGTCTGCTTTTTTCAAAATTCTGTGTAGGTGTCATAGTATGGCGCCATTTGCTGGTTAGGAAGTCATCTGATTTGATTTTAGTGATGGTGTTCACTGTGTTTTTTTAGTCTTTGAAACCAGTGACTCCACAGGGACTTGGTTTTGGTAAATTTGTCACCAGTCTCTACTTCTGTGTACCAGAGTAGTATGTGATATCTGATAGCCAGGGGTTTGAAACTATTTCTTTAAGAATTCTGTACTGACTGGATTTCTGGATTATGAGGTCCTAGGCTATAGGAACTTTAGTATTGGCTGCTATTTACAATAAGTGACACATAAGATTGGTAAAGACACCAATTTTGGAGATGGAGAGGCAAGGCTGAAGGGGAGGAGGAGGCCTTTATTTGAAGATAACTATTCTTGTGTTGTTATGTTCAAAAGTCTTATCTAGTAAGTTTCCCATAGGAAGGTATTGGGAATAGAGACATATGTTTTTTTCAAAATTCCATGTAGGTGTCGTGGTATGGCACCATTTGCATGTTAGGAAGTCATATGAATTTATTTTACATGATGGTGTTCATTATGTTATTTTAGTCTTTGAAGCCAGTGACTCCATAGGGACTTGTTTTTTTATTAAATTTGCCACCAGTCTCTACTTATTTGTCCCAGAGTAGTATGTGATATCTCATAGGCAGGGATTTGAAACTATTTTTTTAAGAATTCTGGACTGACTGGTTTCCTGGATGATGAGGTCTTAGGCTATGGGAACTTTACTGTCTGCTGATTTTTATAATAAGTAACGCAAAGAATTGGTAAAGACACCAATTTTGGAGATGGAGAGGAAAGGCTGAAGGGGAGGAGAAGGCCTTTATTTGAAGATAACAATTCTTGTGTTGTTATGTTCAAAAGTCCTATCTAGTAAGTTTCCCATAGCTCGCTATCTTTTTTCCAAATTCTTCATGTACCCACTATCTGACAAATATAATAGAAGTAGCATTATTTACTCACCTAATATTCCAAGAGCTGTTTTACAAATGGTTGGAGACTCATATGTATATTGGGCTTAAAGCCAATGCCTGTAGTGGTGCCATAGGTTTAGATAAAGAACCAGGACTGAAGCAGATTTTGAGAGCTTTTGTGTGATGATAAATTGTGTAGACTTAGGATATCCAGACCTTGTACGTTTTCCAATGCATAGCTATCATGTGTTGTACTATAGAATCAATACATTTTGTAAAAAAAAAAGTGCTTGTAAAGGGGTATACAATTCTGGGTGAATTAATTCTGTGTTTTCCTGTTTACTGTAAAAAAGCTGAGATTTTTTGGTATAGCTTTCAATTTTGTTTTATACTTACACACATTTCATGTTAATGTTGTACTCTCATTTGATTTTGTTTGGTTGTGTATAATCATGGAGATTTTATCTAGATTCTTTTACTATATTTTATATGTTATTCTGTTACATTGAAGTTAGATGTACCTCAAATCATTATAGTTACATTGGTAATATGGTGAGATTGCTATCATATCATTGTGTCATTTCCATTATGTTCATCTAATTTCCAATGGAGATGTCTGGTCAGAAGTGGTTTGTTTGGTTCAGTTGCTGGGCCCTCCTTGGATATTGGTGCTTCATGTGAAGTGGAACAACTTAGGGTAGGTCCCTTTAGCTGGATTTGGTCAGGGCAATAAAGAGAGATGTAATGCTTATGTTATTGCTCCTCTCTCTCAAGGTAAAATTGTGTGGTCTGAGATGGTATCATGTTTGTTTTGGAGAAATACCACAGACCAATAACCTTGAAAGGTATTGGGCATAAAGAGGTCTGCTTTTTTTAAAATTCTGTGTAGGTTTCATAGTATGGCACCATTTGCTGGTTAGGAAGTCATCTGATTTGATTTTAGTGATGGTGTTCACTGTGTTTTTATAGTCTTTGAAACCAGTGACTCCACAGGGACTTGGTTTTGGAAAATTTGTCACCAGTCTCTACTTCTGTGTACCAGAGTAGAATGTGATACCTGATAGCTAGGGGTTTGAAACTATTTTTTTAAGAATTCTGTACTGACTGGATTTCCGGATTATGAGGTCCTAGGCTATAGGAACTTTAGTATTTGCTGCTATTTACAATAAGTGACACAAAAGATTGGTAAAGACACCAATTTTTTAGATGGAGAGGCAAGGCTGAAGGGGAGGAGGAGGCCTTTATTTGAACATAACAATTCTTGTGTTGTTATGTTCAAAAGTCTTATCTAGTAAGTTTCCCATAGGAAGGTATTGGGAATAGAGACATATTTTTTTTTCAAAATTCCATGTAGGTGTCGTGGTATGGCACCATTTGCTTGTTAGGAAGTCATATGAATTTATTTTACATGATGGTGTTCATTATGTTATTTTAGTCTTTGAAGCCAGTGACTCCATAGGGACTTGTTTTTTTATTAAATTTGCCACCAGTCTCTACTTATTTGTTCCAGAGTAGTATGTGATATCTCATAGGCAGGGATTTGAGACTATTTTTTTAAGAATTCTGGACTGACTGGTTTCCTTGATGATGAGATCTTAGGCTATGGGAACTTTACTGTCTGCTGATTTGTATAATAAGTAACGCAAAGAATTGGTAAAGACACCAATTTTGGAGATGGAGAGGAAAGGCTGAAGGGGAGGAGGAGGCCTTTATTTGAAGATAACAATTCTTGTGTTGTTATGTTCAAAAGTCTTATCTAGTAAGTTTCCCATAGCTCGCTATCTTTTTTTCCAAATTCTTCTTGTACCCACTATCTGACAAATATAATAGAAGTAGCATTATTTACTCACCTAATATTCAAAGAGCTGTTTTACAAATGGTTGGATACTCATATGTATATTGGGCTTAAAGCCAATGCCTGTAGTGGTGCCATAGGTTTAGATAAAGAACCAGGACTGAAGCAGATTTTGAGAGCTTTTGTGTGATGATAAATTGTGTAGACTTAGGATATCCAGACCTTGTACTTTTTCCAATGCATAGCTATCATGTGTTGTACTATAGAATCGATACATTTTGTAAAAAAAAAGTGCTTGTAAAGGGGTATACACTTCTGGGTGAATTAATTCTGTGTTTTCCTGTTTACTGTAAAAAAGTTGGGATTTTTTGGTATAGTTTTCAATTTTGTTTTATACTTGCACACATTTCATGTTAATGTTGTACTCTCATTTGATTTTGATTGGCTGTGTATAATCATGGAGATTTTATCTAGATTATTTTACTATATTTTATATGTTATTCTGTTACATTGAAGTTAGATGTACCTCAAATCATTATAGTTACATTGGTAATATGGTGAGATTGCTATCATATCACTGTGTCATTTCCATTATGTTCATCTAATTTCCAATGGAGATGTCTGGTCAGAAGTGGTTTGTTTGGTTCAGTTGCTGGGCCCTCCTTGGATATTGGTGCTTCATGTGAAGTGGAATAACTTAGGGTAGGTGCCTTTAGCTGGATTTGATCAGGGCAATAAAGAGAGATGTAATGCTTATGTTATTGCTCCTCTCTCTCAAGGTAAAATTGTGAGGTCTGAGATGGTATCAGGTTTGTTTTGGAGAAATACCACAGACCAATAACCTTGAAAGGTATTGGGAATAAAGAGGTCTGCTTTTTTCAAAATTCTGTGTAGGTGTCATAGTATGGCGCCATTTGCTGGTTAGGAAGTCATCTGATTTGATTTTAGTGATGGTGTTCACTGTGTTTTTTTAGTCTTTGAAACCAGTGACTCCACAGGGACTTGGTTTTGGTAAATTTGTCACCAGTCTCTACTTCTGTGTACCAGAGTAGTATGTGATATCTGATAGCCAGGGGTTTGAAACTATTTCTTTAAGAATTCTGTACTGACTGGATTTCTGGATTATGAGGTCCTAGGCTATAGGAACTTTAGTATTGGCTGCTATTTACAATAAGTGACACATAAGATTGGTAAAGACACCAATTTTGGAGATGGAGAGGCAAGGCTGAAGGGGAGGAGGAGGCCTTTATTTGAAGATAACTATTCTTGTGTTGTTATGTTCAAAAGTCTTATCTAGTAAGTTTCCCATAGGAAGGTATTGGGAATAGAGACATATGTTTTTTTCAAAATTCCATGTAGGTGTCGTGGTATGGCACCATTTGCATGTTAGGAAGTCATATGAATTTATTTTACATGATGGTGTTCATTATGTTATTTTAGTCTTTGAAGCCAGTGACTCCATAGGGACTTGTTTTTTTATTAAATTTGCCACCAGTCTCTACTTATTTGTCCCAGAGTAGTATGTGATATCTCATAGGCAGGGATTTGAAACTATTTTTTTAAGAATTCTGGACTGACTGGTTTCCTGGATGATGAGGTCTTAGGCTATGGGAACTTTACTGTCTGCTGATTTTTATAATAAGTAACGCAAAGAATTGGTAAAGACACCAATTTTGGAGATGGAGAGGAAAGGCTGAAGGGGAGGAGAAGGCCTTTATTTGAAGATAACAATTCTTGTGTTGTTATGTTCAAAAGTCTTATCTAGTAAGTTTCCCATAGCTCGCTATCTTTTTTCCAAATTCTTCATGTACCCACTATCTGACAAATATAATAGAAGTAGCATTATTTACTCACCTAATATTCCAAGAGCTGTTTTACAAATGGTTGGAGACTCATATGTATATTGGGCTTAAAGCCAATGCCTGTAGTGGTGCCATAGGTTTAGATAAAGAACCAGGACTGAAGCAGATTTTGAGAGCTTTTGTGTGATGATAAATTGTGTAGACTTAGGATATCCAGACCTTGTACGTTTTCCAATGCATAGCTATCATGTGTTGTACTATAGAATCAATACATTTTGTAAAAAAAAAAGTGCTTGTAAAGGGGTATACAATTCTGGGTGAATTAATTCTGTGTTTTCCTGTTTACTGTAAAAAAGCTGAGATTTTTTGGTATAGCTTTCAATTTTGTTTTATACTTACACACATTTCATGTTAATGTTGTACTCTCATTTGATTTTGTTTGGTTGTGTATAATCATGGAGATTTTATCTAGATTCTTTTACTATATTTTATATGTTATTCTGTTACATTGAAGTTAGATGTACCTCAAATCATTATAGTTACATTGGTAATATGGTGAGATTGCTATCATATCATTGTGTCATTTCCATTATGTTCATCTAATTTCCAATGGAGATGTCTGGTCAGAAGTGGTTTGTTTGGTTCAGTTGCTGGGCCCTCCTTGGATATTGGTGCTTCATGTGAAGTGGAACAACTTAGGGTAGGTCCCTTTAGCTGGATTTGGTCAGGGCAATAAAGAGCGATGTAATGCTTATGTTATTGCTCCTCTCTCTCAAGGTAAAATTGTGTGGTCTGAGATGGTATCATGTTTGTTTTGGAGAAATACCACAGACCAATAACCTTGAAAGGTATTGGGCATAAAGAGGTCTGCTTTTTTTAAAATTCTGTGTAGGTGTCATAGAATGGCACCATTTGCTGGTTAGGAAGTCATCTGATTTGATTTTAGTGATGGTGTTCACTGTGTTTTTATAGTCTTTGAAACCAGTGACTCCACAGGGACTTGGTTTTGGAAAATTTGTCACCAGTCTCTACTTCTGTGTACCAGAGTAGAATGTGATACCTGATAGCTAGGGGTTTGAAACAATTTTTTTAAGAATTCTGTACTGACTGGATTTCCGGATTATGAGGTCCTAGGCTATAGGAACTTTAGTATTTGCTGCTATTTACAATAAGTGACACAAAAGATTGGTAAAGACACCAATTTTTTAGATGGAGAGGCAAGGCTGAAGGGGAGGAGGAGGCCTTTATTTGAACATAACAATTCTTGTGTTGTTATGTTCAAAAGTCTTATCTAGTAAGTTTCCCATAGGAAGGTATTGGGAATAGAGACATATTTTTTTTTCAAAATTCCATGTAGGTGTCGTGGTATGGCACCATTTGCTTGTTAGGAAGTCATATGAATTTATTTTACATGATGGTGTTCATTATGTTATTTTAGTCTTTGAAGCCAGTGACTCCATAGGGACTTGTTTTTTTATTAAATTTGCCACCAGTCTCTACTTATTTGTTCCAGAGTAGTATGTGATATCTCATAGGCAGGGATTTGAGACTATTTTTTTAAGAATTCTGGACTGACTGGTTTCCTTGATGATGAGATCTTAGGCTATGGGAACTTTACTGTCTGCTGATTTGTATAATAAGTAACGCAAAGAATTGGTAAAGACACCAATTTTGGAGATGGAGAGGAAAGGCTGAAGGGGAGGAGGAGGCCTTTATTTGAAGATAACAATTCTTGTGTTGTTATGTTCAAAAGTCTTATCTAGTAAGTTTCCCATAGCTCGCTATCTTTTTTTCCAAATTCTTCTTGTACCCACTATCTGACAAATATAATAGAAGTAGCATTATTTACTCACCTAATATTCAAAGAGCTGTTTTACAAATGGTTGGATACTCATATGTATATTGGGCTTAAAGCCAATGCCTGTAGTGGTGCCATAGGTTTAGATAAAGAACCAGGACTGAAGCAGATTTTGAGAGCTTTTGTGTGATGATAAATTGTGTAGACTTAGGATATCCAGACCTTGTACGTTTTCCAATGCGTAGCTATCATGTGTTGTACTATAGAATCAATAAATTTTGTAAAAAAAAAGTACTAGTAAAGGGGTATACACTTCTGGGTGAATTAATTCAGTGTTTTCCTGTTTATTGTAAAAAAGTTGGACATTTTTTGGTATAGTTTTCAATTTTGTTTTATACTTGCACACATTTCATGTTAATGTTGTACTCTCATTTGATTTTGATTGGCTGTGTATAATCATGGAGATTTTATCTAGATTATTTTACTATATTTTATATGTTATTCTGTTACATTGAAGTTAGATGTACCTCAAATTATTATAGTTACATTGGTAATATGGTGAGATTGCTATCATATCACTGTGTCATTTCCATTATGTTCATCTAATTTCCAATGGAGATGTCTGGTCAGAAGTGGTTTGTTTGGTTCAGTTGCTGGGCCCTCCTTGGATATTGGTGCTTCATGTGAAGTGGAATAACTTAGGGTAGGTCCCTTTAGTTGGATTTGGTCAGGGCAATAAAGAGAGATGTAATGCTTATGTTATTGCTCCTCTCTCTCTCAAGGTAAAATTGTGTGGTCTCAGATGGTATCATGTTTGTTTTGGAGAAATACCACAGACCAATAACCTTGAAAAGTATTGGGAATAAAGAGGTCTGCTTTTTTCAAAATTCTGTGTAGGTGTCATAGTATAGCGCCATTTGCTGGTTAGGAAGTCATCTGATTTGATTTTAGTGATGGTGTTCACTGTTTTTTTTTTAGTCTTTGAAACTAGTGACTCCACAGGGACTTGGTTTTGGTAAATTTGTCACCAGTCTCTACTTCTGTGTACCAGAGTAGTATGTGATATCTGATAGCCAGGGGTTTGAAATTATTTTTTTAAGAATTCTGTACTGACTGGATTTCCGGATTATGAGGTCCTAGGCTATAGGAACTTTAGTATTTGCTGCTATTTACAATAAGTGACACATAAGATTGGTAAAGACACCAATTTTGGAGATGGAGAGGCAAGGCTGAAGGGGAGGAGGAGGCCTTTATTTGAAGATAACAATTCTTGTGTTGTTATGTTCAAAAGTTTTATCTAGTAAGTTTCCCATAGGAAGGTATTGGGAATAGAGACATATTTTTTTTTCAAAATTCCATGTAGGTGTCGTGGTATGGCACCATTTGCTTGTTAGGAAGTCATATGAGTTTATTTTACATGATTGTGTTCATTATGTTATTTTAGTCATTGAAGCCAGTGACTCCACAGGGACTTGTTTTTTGATTAAATTTGCCACCAGTCTCTACTTATTTGTCCCAGAGTAGTATGTGATATCTCATAGGCAGGGATTTGAAACTATTTTTTTAAGAATTCTGGAATGACTGGTTTCCTGGATGATGAGGTCTTAGGCTATGGGAAATTTACTGTCTGCTGATTTTTATAATAAGTAACGCAAAGAATTGGTAAAGACACCAATTTTGGAGATGGAGAGGAAAGGCTGAAGGGGAGGAGGAGGCCTTTATTTGAAGATAACAATTCTTGTGTTGTTATGTTCAAAAGTCTTATCTAGTAAGTTTCCCATAGCTCGCTATCTTTTTTTCCAAATTCTTCATGTACCCACTATCTGACAAATATAATTGAAGTAGCATTATTTACTCACCTAATATTCCAAGAGCTGTTTTACAAATGGTTGGAGACTCATATGTATATTGGGCTTAAAGCCAATGCCTGTAGTGGGGCCATAGGTTTAGATAAAGAACCAGGACTGAAGCAGATTTTGAGAGCTTTTGTGTGATGATAAATTGTGTAGACTTAGGATATCCAGACCTTGTACGTTTTCCAATGCATAGCTATCATGTGTTGTACTACAGAATCGATACATTTTGTAAAAAAAAAGTGCTTGTAAAGGGGTATACACTTCTGGGTGAATTAATTCTGTTTTCCTGTTTACTGTAAAAAAGTTGGGATTTTTTGGTATAGTTTTCAATTTTGTTTTATACTTGCACACATTTCATGTTAATGTTGTACTCTCATTTGATTTTGATTGGCTCTGTATAATCATGGAGATTTTATCTAGATTATTTTACTATATTTTATATGTTATTCTGTTACATTGAAGTTAGATGTACCTCAAATCATAGTAGTTACATTGGTAATATGGTGAGATTGCTATCATATCACTGTGTCATTTCCATTATGTTCATCTAATTTCCAATGGAGATGTCTGGTCAGAAGTGGTTTGTTTGGTTCAGTTGCTGGGCCCTCCTTGGATATTGGTGCTTCATGTGAAGTGGAATAACTTAGGGTAGGTCCCTTTTGCTGGATTTGGTCAAGGCAATAAAGAGAAATGTAATGCTTATGTTATTGCTCCTCTCTCTCAAGGTAAAATTGTGTGGTCTGAGATGGTATCATGTTTGTTTTGGAGAAATACCACAGACCAATAACCTTAAAAGGTATTGGGAATAAAGAGGTCTGCTTTTTTCAAAATTCTGTGTAGGTGTCATAGTATGGCGCCATTTGCTGGTTAGGAAGTCATCTGATTTGATTTTAGTGATGGTGTTCACTGTTTTTTTTAGTCTTTGAAACCAGTGACTCCACAGGGACTTGGTTTTGGTAAATTTGTCACCAGTCTCTACTTCTGTGTACCAGAGTAGTATGTGATATCTGATAGCCAAGGGTTTGAAACTATTTTTTTAAGAATTCTGTACTGACTGGATTTCCGGATTATGAGGTCCTAGGCTATAGGAACTTTAGTATTTGCTGCTATTTACAATAAGTGACACATAAGATTGGTAAAGACACCAATTTTGGAGATGGAGAGGCAAGGCTGAAGGGGAGGAGGAGGCCTTTATTTGAAGATAACAATTCTTGTGTTGTTATGTTCAAAAGTCTTATCTAGTAAGTTTCCCATAGGAAGGTATTGGGAATAGAGACGTATTTTTTTTTCAAAATTCCATGTAGGTGTCGTGGTATGGCACCATTTGCTTGTTAGGAAGTCATATGAGTTTATTTTACATGATGGTGTTCATTATGTTATTTTAGTCTTTGAAGCCAGTGACTCCATAGGGACTTGTTTTTTGATTAAATTTGCCACCAGTCTCTACTTATTTGTCCCAGAGTAGTATGTGATATCTCATAGGCAGGGATTTGAAACTATTTTTTTAAGAATTCTGGACTGACTGGTTTCCTGGATGATGAGGTCTTAGGCTATGGGAACTTTACTGTCTGCTGATTTTTATAATAAGTAACGCAAAGAATTGGTAAAGACACCAATTTTGGAGATGGAGAGGAAAGGCTGAAGGGGAGGAGGAGGCCTTTATTTGAAGATAACAATTCTTGTGCTGTTATGTTCAAAAGTCTTATCTAGTAAGTTTCCCATAGCTCGCTATCTTTTTTTCCAAATTCTTCATGTACCCACTATCTGACAAATATAATTGAAGTAGCATTATTTACTCACCTAATATACCAAGAGCTGTTTTACAAATGGTTGGAGACTCATATGTATATTGGGCTTATAGCCAATGCCTGTAGTGGTGCCATAGGTTTAGATAAAGAACCAGGACTGAAGCAGATTTTGAAAGCTTTTGTGTGATGATAAATTGTGTAGACTTAGGATATCCAGACCTTGTACGTTTTCCAATGCATAGCTATCATGTGTTGTACTATAGAATCGATACATTTTGTAAAAAAAAAGTGCTTGTAAAGGGGTATACACTTCTGGGTGAATTAATTCTGTGTTTTCCTGTTTACTGTAAAAAAGTTGGGATTTTTTGGTATAGTTTTCAATTTTGTTTTATACTTGCACACATTTCATGTTAATGTTGTACTCTCATTTGATTTTGATTGGCTGTGTATAATCATGGAGATTTTATCTAGATTATTTTACTATATTTTATATGTTATTCTGTTACATTGAAGTTAGATGTACCTCAAATCATTATAGTTACATTGGTAATATGGTGAGATTGCTATCATATCACTGTGTCATTTCCATTATGTTCATCTAATTTCCAATGGAGATGTCTGGTCAGAAGTGGTTTGTTTGGTTCAGTTGCTGGGACCTCCTTGGATATTGGTGCTTCATGTGAAGTGGAATAACTTAGGGTAGGTCCCTTTAGCTGGATTTGGTCAGGGCAATAAAGAGAGATGTAATGCTTATGTTATTGCTCCTCTCTCTCAAAGTAAAATTGTGTGGTCTGAGATGGTATCATGTTTGTTTTTGAGAAATACCACAGACCAATAACCTTGAAAGGTATTGGGAATAAAGAGGTCTGCTTTTTTCAAAATTCTGTATAGGTGTCATAGTATAGCGCCATTTGCTGGTTAGGAAGTCATCTGATTTTATTTTAGTGATGGTGTTCACTGTTTTTTTTTTTAGTCTTTGAAACTAGTGACTCCACAGGGACTTGGTTTTGGTAAATTTGTCACCAGTCTCTACTTCTGTGTACCAGAGTAGTATGTGATATCTGATAGCCAGGGGTTTGAAATTATTTTTTTAAGAATTCTGTACTGACTGGATTTCCGGATTATGAGGTCCTAGGCTATAGGAACTTTAGTATTTGCTGCTATTTACAATAAGTGACACATAAGATTGGTAAAGACACCAATTTTGGAGATGGAGAGGCAAGGCTGAAGGGGAGGAGGAGGCCTTTATTTGAAGATAACAATTCTTGTGTTGTTATGTTCAAAAGTTTTATCTAGTAAGTTTCCCATAGGAAGGTATTGGGAATAGAGACATATTTTTTTTTCAAAATTCCATGTAGGTGTCGTGGTATGGCACCATTTGCTTGTTAGGAAGTCATATGAGTTTATTTTACATGATTGTGTTCATTATGTTATTTTAGTCATTGAAGCCAGTGACTCCACAGGGACTTGTTTTTTGATTAAATTTGCCACCAGTCTCTACTTATTTGTCCCAGAGTAGTATGTGATATCTCATAGGCAGGGATTTGAAACTATTTTTTTAAGAATTCTGGAATGACTGGTTTCCTGGATGATGAGGTCTTAGGCTATGGGAAATTTACTGTCTGCTGATTTTTATAATAAGTAACGCAAAGAATTGGTAAAGACACCAATTTTGGAGATGGAGAGGAAAGGCTGAAGGGGAGGAGGAGGCCTTTATTTGAAGATAACAATTCTTGTGTTGTTATGTTCAAAAGTCTTATCTAGTAAGTTTCCCATAGCTCGCTATCTTTTTTTCCAAATTCTTCATGTACCCACTATCTGACAAATATAATTGAAGTAGCATTATTTACTCACCTAATATTCCAAGAGCTGTTTTACAAATGGTTGGAGACTCATATGTATATTGGGCTTAAAGCCAATGCCTGTAGTGGGGCCATAGGTTTAGATAAAGAACCAGGACTGAAGCAGATTTTGAGAGCTTTTGTGTGATGATAAATTGTGTAGACTTAGGATATCCAGACCTTGTACGTTTTCCAATGCATAGCTATCATGTGTTGTACTACAGAATCGATACATTTTGTAAAAAAAAAGTGCTTGTAAAGGGGTATACACTTCTGGGTGAATTAATTCTGTTTTCCTGTTTACTGTAAAAAAGTTGGGATTTTTTGGTATAGTTTTCAATTTTGTTTTATACTTGCACACATTTCATGTTAATGTTGTACTCTCATTTGATTTTGATTGGCTCTGTATAATCATGGAGATTTTATCTAGATTATTTTACTATATTTTATATGTTATTCTGTTACATTGAAGTTAGATGTACCTCAAATCATAGTAGTTACATTGGTAATATGGTGAGATTGCTATCATATCACTGTGTCATTTCCATTATGTTCATCTAATTTCCAATGGAGATGTCTGGTCAGAAGTGGTTTGTTTGGTTCAGTTGCTGGGCCCTCCTTGGATATTGGTGCTTCATGTGAAGTGGAATAACTTAGGGTAGGTCCCTTTTGCTGGATTTGGTCAAGGCAATAAAGAGAAATGTAATGCTTATGTTATTGCTCCTCTCTCTCAAGGTAAAATTGTGTGGTCTGAGATGGTATCATGTTTGTTTTGGAGAAATACCACAGACCAATAACCTTAAAAGGTATTGGGAATAAAGAGGTCTGCTTTTTTCAAAATTCTGTGTAGGTGTCATAGTATGGCGCCATTTGCTGGTTAGGAAGTCATCTGATTTTATTTTAGTGATGGTGTTCACTGTTTTTTTTTTAGTCTTTGAAACTAGTGACTCCACAGGGACTTGGTTTTGGTAAATTTGTCACCAGTCTCTACTTCTGTGTACCAGAGTAGTATGTGATATCTGATAGCCAGGGGTTTGAAACTATTTTTTTAAGAATTCTGTACTGACTGGATTTCCGGATTATGAGGTCCTAGGCTATAGGAACTTTAGTATTTGCTGCTATTTACAATAAGTGACACATAAGATTGGTAAAGACACCAATTTTGGAGATGGAGAGGCAAGGCTGAAGGGGAGGAGGAGGCCTTTATTTGAAGATAACAATTCTTGTGTTGTTATGTTCAAAAGTTTTATCTAGTAAGTTTCCCATAGGAAGGTATTGGGAATAGAGACATATTTTTTTTTCAATATTCCATGTAGGTGTCGTGGTATGGCACCATTTGCTTGTTAGGAAGTCATATGAGTTTATTTTACATGATTGTGTTCATTATGTTATTTTAGTCTTTGAAGCCAGTGACTCCACAGGGACTTGATTTTTGATTAAATTTGCCACCAGTCTCTACTTATTTGTCCCAGAGTAGTATGTGATATCTCATAGGCAGGGATTTGAAACTATTTTTTTAAGAATTCTGGAATGACTGGTTTCCTGGATGATGAGGTCTTAGGCTATGGGAAATTTACTGTCTGCTGATTTTTATAATAAGTAACGCAAAGAATTGGTAAAGACACCAATTTTGGAGATGGAGAGGAAAGGCTGAAGGGGAGGAGGAGGCCTTTATTTGAAGATAACAATTCTTGTGTTGTTATGTTCAAAAGTCTTATCTAGTAAGTTTCCCATAGCTCGCTATCTTTTTTTCCAAATTCTTCATGTACCCACTATCTGACAAATATAATTGAAGTAGCATTATTTACTCACCTAATATTCCAAGAGCTGTTTTACAAATGGTTGGAGACTCATATGTATATTGGGCTTAAAGCCAATGCCTGTAGTGGGGCCATAGGTTTAGATAAAGAACCAGGACTGAAGCAGATTTTGAGAGCTTTTGTGTGATGATAAATTGTGTAGACTTAGGATATCCAGACCTTGTACGTTTTCCAATGCATAGCTATCATGTGTTGTACTATAGAATCGATACATTTTGTAAAAAAAAAGTGCTTGTAAAGGGGTATACACTTCTGGGTGAATTAATTCTGTTTTCCTGTTTACTGTAAAAAAGTTGGGATTTTTTGGTATAGTTTTCAATTTTGTTTTATACTTGCACACATTTCATGTTAATGTTGTACTCTCATTTGATTTTGATTGGCTGTGTATAATCATGGAGATTTTATCTAGATTATTTTACTATATTTTATATGTTATTCTGTTACATTGAAGTTAGATGTACCTCAAATCATAGTAGTTACATTGGTAATATGGTGAGATTGCTATCATATCACTGTGTCATTTCCATTATGTTCATCTAATTTCCAATGGAGATGTCTGGTCAGAAGTGGTTTGTTTGGTTCAGTTGCTGGGCCCTCCTTGGATATTGGTGCTTCATGTGAAGTGGAATAACTTAGGGTAGGTCCCTTTTGCTGGATTTGGTCAAGGCAATAAAGAGAAATGTAATACTTATGTTATTTCTCCTCTCTCTCAAGGTAAAATTGTGTGGTCTGAGATGGTATCATGTTTGTTTTGGAGAAATACCACAGACCAATAACCTTAAAAGGTATTGGGAATAAAGAGTTCTGCTTTTTTCAAAATTCTGTGTAGGTGTCATAGTATGGCGCCATTTGCTGGTTAGGAAGTCATCTGATTTTATTTTAGTGATGGTGTTCACTGTTTTTTTTTTAGTCTTTGAAACTAGTGACTCCACAGGGACTTGGTTTTGGTAAATTTGTCACCAGTCTCTACTTCTGTGTACCAGAGTAGTATGTGATATCTGATAGCCAGGGGTTTGAAACTATTTTTTTAAGAATTCTGTACTGACTGGATTTCCGGATTATGAGGTCCTAGGCTATAGGAACTTTAGTATTTGCTGCTATTTACAATAAGTGACACATAAGATTGGTAAAGACACCAATTTTGGAGATGGAGAGGCAAGGCTGAAGGGGAGGAGGAGGCCTTTATTTGAAGATAACAATTCTTGTGTTGTTATGTTCAAAAGTTTTATCTAGTAAGTTTCCCATAGGAAGGTATTGGGAATAGAGACATATTTTTTTTTCAATATTCCATGTAGGTGTCGTGGTATGGCACCATTTGCTTGTTAGGAAGTCATATGAGTTTATTTTACATGATGGTGTTCATTATGTTATTTTAGTCTTTGAAGCCAGTGACTCCATAGGGACTGTTTTTTTATTAAATTTGCCACCAGTCTCTACTTATTTGTCCCAGAGTAGTATGTGATATCTCATAGGCAGGGATTTGAAACTATTTTTTTAAGAATTCTGGACTGACTGGTTTCCTGGATGATGAGGTCTTAGGCTATGGGAACTTTACTGTCTGCTGATTTTTATAATAAGTAACGCAAAGAATTGGTAAAGACACCAATTTTGGAGATGGAGAGGAAAGGCTGAAGGGGAGGAGGAGGCCTTTATTTGAAGATAACAATTCTTGTGTTGTTATGTTCAAAAGTCTTATCTAGTAAGTTTCCCATAGCTCGCTATCTTTTTTTCCAAATTCTTCATGTACCCACTATCTGACAAATATAATTGAAGTAGCATTATTTACTCACCTAATATTCCAAGAGCTGTTTTACAAATGGTTGGAGACTCATATGTATATTGGGCTTAAAGCCAATGCCTGTAGTGGGGCCATAGGTTTAGATAAAGAACCAGGACTGAAGCAGATTTTGAGAGCTTTTGTGTGATGATAAATTGTGTAGACTTAGGATATCCAGACCTTGTACGTTTTCCAATGCATAGCTATCATGTGTTGTACTATAGAATCGATACATTTTGTAAAAAAAAAGTGCTTGTAAAGGGGTATACACTTCTGGGTGAATTAATTCTGTTTTCCTGTTTACTGTAAAAAAGTTGGGATTTTTTGGTATAGTTTTCAATTTTGTTTTATACTTGCACACATTTCATGTTAATGTTGTACTCTCATTTGATTTTGATTGGCTGTGTATAATCATGGAGATTTTATCTAGATTATTTTACTATATTTTATATGTTATTCTGTTACATTGAAGTTAGATGTACCTCAAATCATAGTAGTTACATTGGTAATATGGTGAGATTGCTATCATATCACTGTGTCATTTCCATTATGTTCATCTAATTTCCAATGGAGATGTCTGGTCAGAAGTGGTTTGTTTGGTTCAGTTGCTGGGCCCTCCTTGGATATTGGTGCTTCATGCGAAGTGGAATAACTTAGGGTAGGTCCCTTTTGCTGGATTTGGTCAAGGCAATAAAGAGAGATGTAATGCTTATGTTATTGCTCCTCTCTCTCAAGGTAAAATTGTGTGGTCTGAGATGGTATCATGTTTGTTTTGGAGAAATACCACAGACCAATAACCTTAAAAGGTATTGGGAATAAAGAGGTCTGCTTTTTTCAAAATTCTGTGTAGGTGTCATAGTATGGCGCCATTTGCTGGTTAGGAAGTCATCTGATTTTATTTTAGTGATGGTGTTCACTGTTTTTTTTTTAGTCTTTGAAACTAGTGACTCCACAGGGACTTGGTTTTGGTAAATTTGTCACCAGTCTCTACTTCTGTGTACCAGAGTAGTATGTGATATCTGATAGCCAGGGGTTTGAAATTATTTTTTTAAGAATTCTGTACTGACTGGATTTCCGGATTATGAGGTCCTAGGCTATAGGAACTTTAGTATTTGCTGCTATTTACAATAAGTGACACATAAGATTGGTAAAGACACCAATTTTGGAGATGGAGAGGCAAGGCTGAAGGGGAGGAGGAGGCCTTTATTTGAAGATAACAATTCTTGTGTTGTTATGTTCAAAAGTTTTATCTAGTAAGTTTCCCATAGGAAGGTATTGGGAATAGAGACATTTTTTTTTTCAAAATTCCATGTAGGTGTCGTGGTATGGCACCATTTGCTTGTTAGGAAGTCATATGAGTTTATTTTACATGATTGTGTTCATTATGTTATTTTAGTCTTTGAAGCCAGTGACTCCACAGGGACTTGTTTTTTGATTAAATTTGCCACCAGTCTCTACTTATTTGTCCCAGAGTAGTATGTGATATCTCATAGGCAGGGATTTGAAACTATTTTTTTAAGAATTCTGGAATGACTGGTTTCCTGGATGATGAGGTCTTAGGCTATGGGAAATTTACTGTCTGCTGATTTTTATAATAAGTAACGCAAAGAATTGGTAAAGACACCAATTTTGGAGATGGAGAGGAAAGGCTGAAGGGGAGGAAGAGGCCTTTATTTGAAGATAACAATTCTTGTGTTGTTATGTTCAAAAGTCTTATCTAGTAAGTTTCCCATAGCTCGCTATCTTTTTTTCCAAATTCTTCATGTACTTACTATCTGACAAATATAATTGAAGTAGCATTATTTACTCACCTAATATTCCAAGAGCTGTTTTACAAATGGTTGGAGACTCATATGTATATTGGGCTTAAAGCCAATGCCTGTAGTGGGGCCATAGGTTTAGATAAAGAACCAGGACTGAAGCAGATTTTGAGAGCTTTCGTGTGATGATAAATTGTGTAGACTTAGGATATCCAGACCTTGTACGTTTTCCAATGCATAGCTATAATGTGTTGTAATATAGAATCGATACATTTTGTAAAAAAAAAGTGCTTGTAAAGGGGTATACACTTCTGGGTGAATTAATTCTGTGTTTTCCTGTTTACTGTAAAAAAGTTGGGATTTTTTGGTATAGTTTTCAATTTTGTTTTATACTTGCACACATTTCATGTTAATGTTGTACTCTCATTTGATTTTGATTGGCTGTGTATAATCATGGAGATTTTATCTAGATTCTTTTACTATATTTTATGTTATTCTGTTACATTGAAGTTAGATGTACCTCAAATCATTATAGTTACATTGGTAATATGGTGAGATTGCTATCATATCACTGTGTCATTTCCATTATGTTCATCTAATTTCCAATGGAGATGTCTGGTCAGAAGTGGTTTGTTTGGTTCAGTTGCTGGGCCCTCCTTGGATATTGGTGCTTCATGTGAAGTGGATTAACTTAGGGTAGGTCCCTTTAGCTGGATTTGGTCAGGGCAATAAAGAGAGATGTAATGCTTATGTTATTGCTCCTCTCTCTCAAGGTAAAATTGTGTGGTCTGAGATGGTATCATGTTTGTTTTGGAGAAATACCACAGACCAATAACCTTGGATGGTATTGGGAATAAAGAGGTCTGCTTTTTTCAAAATTCTGTATAGGTGTCATAGTATGGCGCCATTTGCTGGTTAGGAAGTCATCTGATTTTATTTTAGTGATGGTGTTCACTGTTTTTTTTTTAGTCTTTGAAACTAGTGACTCCACAGGGACTTGGTTTTGGTAAATTTGTCACCAGTCTCTACTTCTGTGTACCAGAGTAGTATGTGATATCTGATAGCCAGGGGTTTGAAATTATTTTTTTAAGAATTCTGTACTGACTGGATTTCCGGATTATGAGGTCCTAGGCTATAGGAACTTTAGTATTTGCTGCTATTTACAATAAGTGACACATAAGATTGGTAAAGACACCAATTTTGGAGATGGAGAGGCAAGGCTGAAGGGGAGGAGGAGGCCTTTATTTGAAGATAACAATTCTTGTGTTGTTATGTTCAAAAGTTTTATCTAGTAAGTTTCCCATAGGAAGGTATTGGGAATAGAGACATATTTTTTTTTCAAAATTCCATGTAGGTGTCGTGGTATGGCACCATTTGCTTGTTAGGAAGTCATATGAGTTTATTTTACATGATTGTGTTCATTATGTTATTTTAGTCATTGAAGCCAGTGACTCCACAGGGACTTGTTTTTTGATTAAATTTGCCACCAGTCTCTACTTATTTGTCCCAGAGTAGTATGTGATATCTCATAGGCAGGGATTTGAAACTATTTTTTTAAGAATTCTGGAATGACTGGTTTCCTGGATGATGAGGTCTTAGGCTATGGGAAATTTACTGTCTGCTGATTTTTATAATAAGTAACGCAAAGAATTGGTAAAGACACCAATTTTGGAGATGGAGAGGAAAGGCTGAAGGGGAGGAGGAGGCCTTTATTTGAAGATAACAATTCTTGTGTTGTTATGTTCAAAAGTCTTATCTAGTAAGTTTCCCATAGCTCGCTATCTTTTTTTCCAAATTCTTCATGTACCCACTATCTGACAAATATAATTGAAGTAGCATTATTTACTCACCTAATATTCCAAGTGCTGTTTTACAAATGGTTGGAGACTCATATGTATATTGGGCTTAAAGCCAATGCCTGTAGTGGGGCCATAGGTTTAGATAAAGAACCAGGACTGAAGCAGATTTTGAGAGCTTTGTGTGATGATAAATTGTGTAGACTTAGGATATCCAGACCTTGTACGTTTTCCAATGCATAGCTATCATGTGTTGTACTACAGAATCGATACATTTTGTAAAAAAAAAGTGCTTGTAAAGGGGTATACACTTCTGGGTGAATTAATTCTGTTTTCCTGTTTACTGTAAAAAAGTTGGGATTTTTTGGTATAGTTTTCAATTTTGTTTTATACTTGCACACATTTCATGTTAATGTTGTACTCTCATTTGATTTTGATTGGCTCTGTATAATCATGGAGATTTTATCTAGATTATTTTACTATATTTTATATGTTATTCTGTTACATTGAAGTTAGATGTACCTCAAATCATAGTAGTTACATTGGTAATATGGTGAGATTGCTATCATATCACTGTGTCATTTCCATTATGTTCATCTAATTTCCAATGGAGATGTCTGGTCAGAAGTGGTTTGTTTGGTTCAGTTGCTGGGCCCTCCTTGGATATTGGTGCTTCATGTGAAGTGGAATAACTTAGGGTAGGTCCCTTTTGCTGGATTTGGTCAAGGCAATAAAGAGAAATGTAATGCTTATGTTATTGCTCCTCTCTCTCAAGGTAAAATTGTGTGGTCTGAGATGGTATCATGTTTGTTTTGGAGAAATACCACAGACCAATAACCTTAAAAGGTATTGGGAATAAAGAGGTCTGCTTTTTTCAAAATTCTGTGTAGGTGTCATAGTATGGCGCCATTTGCTGGTTAGGAAGTCATCTGATTTTATTTTAGTGATGGTGTTCACTGTTTTTTTTTTAGTCTTTGAAACTAGTGACTCCACAGGGACTTGGTTTTGGTAAATTTGTCACCAGTCTCTACTTCTGTGTACCAGAGTAGTATGTGATATCTGATAGCCAGGGGTTTGAAACTATTTTTTTAAGAATTCTGTACTGACTGGATTTCCGGATTATGAGGTCCTAGGCTATAGGAACTTTAGTATTTGCTGCTATTTACAATAAGTGACACATAAGATTGGTAAAGACACCAATTTTGGAGATGGAGAGGCAAGGCTGAAGGGGAGGAGGAGGCCTTTATTTGAAGATAACAATTCTTGTGTTGTTATGTTCAAAAGTTTTATCTAGTAAGTTTCCCATAGGAAGGTATTGGGAATAGAGACATATTTTTTTTTCAATATTCCATGTAGGTGTCGTGGTATGGCACCATTTGCTTGTTAGGAAGTCATATGAGTTTATTTTACATGATTGTGTTCATTATGTTATTTTAGTCTTTGAAGCCAGTGACTCCACAGGGACTTGATTTTTGATTAAATTTGCCACCAGTCTCTACTTATTTGTCCCAGAGTAGTATGTGATATCTCATAGGCAGGGATTTGAAACTATTTTTTTAAGAATTCTGGAATGACTGGTTTCCTGGATGATGAGGTCTTAGGCTATGGGAAATTTACTGTCTGCTGATTTTTATAATAAGTAACGCAAAGAATTGGTAAAGACACCAATTTTGGAGATGGAGAGGAAAGGCTGAAGGGGAGGAGGAGGCCTTTATTTGAAGATAACAATTCTTGTGTTGTTATGTTCAAAAGTCTTATCTAGTAAGTTTCCCATAGCTCGCTATCTTTTTTTCCAAATTCTTCATGTACCCACTATCTGACAAATATAATTGAAGTAGCATTATTTACTCACCTAATATTCCAAGAGCTGTTTTACAAATGGTTGGAGACTCATATGTATATTGGGCTTAAAGCCAATGCCTGTAGTGGGGCCATAGGTTTAGATAAAGAACCAGGACTGAAGCAGATTTTGAGAGCTTTTGTGTGATGATAAATTGTGTAGACTTAGGATATCCAGACCTTGTACGTTTTCCAATGCATAGCTATCATGTGTTGTACTATAGAATCGATACATTTTGTAAAAAAAAAAGTGCTTGTAAAGGGGTATACACTTCTGGGTGAATTAATTCTGTTTTCCTGTTTACTGTAAAAAAGTTGGGATTTTTTGGTATAGTTTTCAATTTTGTTTTATACTTGCACACATTTCATGTTAATGTTGTACTCTCATTTGATTTTGATTGGCTGTGTATAATCATGGAGATTTTATCTAGATTATTTTACTATATTTTATATGTTATTCTGTTACATTGAAGTTAGATGTACCTCAAATCATAGTAGTTACATTGGTAATATGGTGAGATTGCTATCATATCACTGTGTCATTTCCATTATGTTCATCTAATTTCCAATGGAGATGTCTGGTCAGAAGTGGTTTGTTTGGTTCAGTTGCTGGGCCCTCCTTGGATATTGGTGCTTCATGTGAAGTGGAATAACTTAGGGTAGGTCCCTTTTGCTGGATTTGGTCAAGGCAATAAAGAGAAATGTAATGCTTATGTTATTGCTCCTCTCTCTCAAGGTAAAATTGTGTGGTCTGAGATGGTATCATGTTTGTTTTGGAGAAATACCACAGACCAATAACCTTAAAAGGTATTGGGAATAAAGAGGTCTGCTTTTTTCAAAATTCTGTGTAGGTGTCATAGTATGGCGCCATTTGCTGGTTAGGAAGTCATCTGATTTTATTTTAGTGATGGTGTTCACTGTTTTTTTTTTAGTCTTTGAAACTAGTGACTCCACAGGGACTTGGTTTTGGTAAATTTGTCACCAGTCTCTACTTCTGTGTACCAGAGTAGTATGTGATATCTGATAGCCAGGGGTTTGAAATTATTTTTTTAAGAATTCTGTACTGACTGGATTTCCGGATTATGAGGTCCTAGGCTATAGGAACTTTAGTATTTGCTGCTATTTACAATAAGTGACAAATAAGATTGGTAAATACACCAATTTTGGAGATGGAGAGGCAAGGCTGAAGGGGAGGAGGAGGCCTTTATTTGAAGATAACAATTCTTGTGTTGTTATGTTCAAAAGTTTTATCTAGTAAGTTTCCCAGAGGAAGGTATTGGGAATAGAGACATATTTTTTTTTCACAATTCCATGTAGGTGTCGTGGTATGGCACCATTTGCTTGTTAGGAAGTCATATGAGTTTATTTTACATGATTGTGTTCATTATGTTATTTTAGTCTTTGAAGCCAGTGACTCCACAGGGACTTGTTTTTTGATTAAATTTGCCACCAGTCTCTACTTATTTGTCCCAGAGTAGTATGTGATATCTCATAGGCAGGGATTTGAAACTATTTTTTTAAGAATTCTGGACTGACTGGTTTCCTGGATGATGAGGTCTTAGGCTATGGGAAATTTACTGTCTGCTGATTTTTATAATAAGTAACGCAAAGAATTGGTAAAGACACCAATTTTGGAGATGGAGAGGAAAGGCTGAAGGGGAGGAGGAGGCCTTTATTTGAAGATAACAATTCTTGTGTTGTTATGTTCAAAAGTCTTATCTAGTAAGTTTCCCATAGCTCGCTATCTTTTTTTCCAAATTCTTCATGTACCCACTATCTGACAAATATAATAGAAGTAGCATTATTTACTCACCTAATATTCCAAGAGCTGTTTTACAAATGGTTGGAGACTCATATGTATATTGGGCTTAAAGCCAATGCCTGTAGTGGTGCCATAGGTTTAGATAAAGAACCAGGACTGAAGCAGATTTTGAGAGCTTTTGTGTGATGATAAATTGTGTAGACTTAGGATATCCAGACCTTGTACGTTTTCCAATGCATAGCTATCATGTGTTGTACTATAGAATCGATACATTTTGTAAAAAAAAAAGTGCTTGTAAAGGGGTATACACTTCTGGGTGAATTAATTCTGTTTTCCTGTTTACTGTAAAAAAGTTGGGATTTTTTGGTATAGTTTTCAATTTTGTTTTATACTTGCACACATTTCATGTTAATGTTGTACTCTCATTTGATTTTGATTGGCTGTGTATAATCATGGAGATTTTATCTAGATTATTTTACTATATTTTATATGTTATTCTGTTACATTGAAGTTAGATGTACCTCAAATCATAGTAGTTACATTGGTAATATGGTGAGATTGCTATCATATCACTGTGTCATTTCCATTATGTTCATCTAATTTCCAATGGAGATGTCTGGTCAGAAGTGGTTTGTTTGGTTCAGTTGCTGGGCCCTCCTTGGATATTGGTGCTTCATGTGAAGTGGAATAACTTAGGGTAGGTCCCTTTTGCTGGATTTGGTCAAGGCAATAAAGAGAAATGTAATGCTTATGTTATTGCTCCTCTCTCTCAAGGTAAAATTGTGTGGTCTGAGATGGTATCATGTTTGTTTTGGAGAAATACCACAGACCAATAACCTTAAAAGGTATTGGGAATAAAGAGGTCTGCTTTTTTCAAAATTCTGTGTAGGTGTCATAGTATGGCGCCATTTGCTGGTTAGGAAGTCACCTGATTTGATTTTAGTGATGGTGTTCACTGTGTTTTTTTAGTCTTTGAAACCAGTGACTCCACAGGGACTTGGTTTTGGTAAATTTGTCACCAGTCTCTACTTCTGTGTACCAGAGTAGTATGTGATATCTGATAGCCAGGGGTTTGAAATTATTTTTTTAAGAATTCTGTACTGACTGGATTTCCGGATTATGAGGTCCTAGGCTATAGGAACTTTAGTATTTGCTGCTATTTACAATAAGTGACAAATAAGATTGGTAAATACACCAATTTTGGAGATGGAGAGGCAAGGCTGAAGGGGAGGAGGAGGCCTTTATTTGAAGATAACAATTCTTGTGTTGTTATGTTCAAAAGTTTTATCTAGTAAGTTTCCCAGAGGAAGGTATTGGGAATAGAGACATATTTTTTTTTCACAATTCCATGTAGGTGTCGTGGTATGGCACCATTTGCTTGTTAGGAAGTCATATGAGTTTATTTTACATGATTGTGTTCATTATGTTATTTTAGTCTTTGAAGCCAGTGACTCCACAGGGACTTGTTTTTTGATTAAATTTGCCACCAGTCTCTACTTATTTGTCCCAGAGTAGTATGTGATATCTCATAGGCAGGGATTTGAAACTATTTTTTTAAGAATTCTGGACTGACTGGTTTCCTGGATGATGAGGTCTTAGGCTATGGGAAATTTACTGTCTGCTGATTTTTATAATAAGTAACGCAAAGAATTGGTAAAGACACCAATTTTGGAGATGGAGAGGAAAGGCTGAAGGGGAGGAGGAGGCCTTTATTTGAAGATAACAATTCTTGTGTTGTTATGTTCAAAAGTCTTATCTAGTAAGTTTCCCATAGCTCGCTATCTTTTTTTCCAAATTCTTCATGTACCCACTATCTGACAAATATAATAGAAGTAGCATTATTTACTCACCTAATATTCCAAGAGCTGTTTTACAAATGGTTGGAGACTCATATGTATATTGGGCTTAAAGCCAATGCCTGTAGTGGTGCCATAGGTTTAGATAAAGAACCAGGACTGAAGCAGATTTTGAGAGCTTTTGTGTGATGATAAATTGTGTAGACTTAGGATATCCAGACCTTGTACGTTTTCCAATGCATAGCTATCATGTGTTGTACTATAGAATCAATACATTTTGTAAAAAAAAAAGTGCTTGTAAAGGGGTATACACTTCTGGGTGAATTAATTCTGTGTTTTCCTGTTTACTGTAAAAAAGTTGGGATTTTTTGGTATAGTTTTCAATTTTGTTTTATACTTGCACACATTTCTTGTTAATGTTGTACTCTCATTTGATTTTGATTGGCTGTGTATAATCATGGAGATTTTATCTAGATTATTTTACTATATATTATACGTTATTCTGTTACATTGAAGTTAGATGTACCTCAAATCATTATAGTTACATTGGTAATATGGTGAGATTGCTATCATATCACTGTGTCATTTCCATTATGTTCATCTAATTTCCAATGGAGATGTCTGGTCAGAAGTGGTTTGTTTGGTTCAGTTGCTGGGCCCTCCTTGGATATTGGTGCTTCATGTGATGTGGAATTACTTAGGGTAGGTCCCTTTTGCTGGATTTGGTGAGGGCAATAAAGAGAGATGTAATGCTTATGTTATTGCTCCTCTCTCTCAAGGTAAAATTGTGTGGTCTGAGATGGTATCATGTTTGTTTTGGAGAAATACCACAGACCAATAACCTTAAAAGGTATTGGGAATAAAGAGGTCTGCTTTTTTCAAAATTCTGTGAAGGTGTCATAGTATGGCGCCATTTGCTGGTTAGGAAGTCATCTGATTTTATTTTAGTGATGGTGTTCACTGTTTTTTTTTTAGTCTTTGAAACCAGTGACTCCACAGGGACTTGGTTTTGGTAAATTTGTCACCAGTCTCTACTTCTGTGTACCAGAGTAGTATGTGATATCTGATAGCCAGGGGTTTGAAACTATTTTTTTAAGAATTCTGTACTGACTGGATTTCCGGATTATGAGGTCCTAGGCTATAGGAACTTTAGTATTTGCTGCTATTTACAATAAGTGACACATAAGATTGGTAAAGACACCAATTTTGGAGATGGAGAGGCAAGGCTGAAGGGGAGGAGGAGGCCTTTATTTGAAGATAACAATTCTTGTGTTGTTATGTTCAAAAGTCTTATCTAGTAAGTTTCCCATAGGAAGGTATTGGGAATAGAGACATATTTTTTTTTCAAAATTCCATGTAGGTGTCGTGGTATGGCACCATTTGCTTGTTAGGAAGTCATATAAGTTTATTTTACATGATGGTGTTCATTATGTTATTTTAGTCTTTGAAGCCAGTGACTCCATAGGGACTTGTTTTTTGATTAAATTTGCCACCAGTCTCTACTTATTTGTCCCAGAGTAGTATGTGATATCTCATAGGCAGGGATTTGAAACTATTTTTTTAAGAATTCTGGACTGACTGGTTTCCTGGATGATGAGGTCTTAGGCTATGGGAACTTTACTGTCTGCTGATTTTTATAATAAGTAACGCAAAGAATTGGTAAAGACACCAATTTTGGAGATGGAGAGGAAAGGCTGAAGGGGAGGAGGAGGCCTTTATTTGAAGATAACAATTCTTGTGTTGTTATGTTCAAAAGTCTTATCTAGTAAGTTTCCCATAGCTCGCTATCTTTTTTTCCAAATTCTTCATGTACCCACTATCTGACAAATATAATAGAAGTAGCATTATTTACTCACCTAATATTCCAAGAGCTGTTTTACAAATGGTTGGAGACTCATATGTATATTGGGCTTAAAGCCAATGCCTGTAGTGGTGCCATAGGTTTAGATAAAGAACCAGGACTGAAGCAGATTTTGAGAGCTTTTGTGTGATGATAAATTGTGTAGACTTAGGATATCCAGACCTTGTACGTTTTCCAATGCGTAGCTATCATGTGTTGTACTATAGAATCAATACATTTTGTAAAAAAAAGTGCTTGTAAAGGGGTATACACTTCTGGGTGAATTAATTCTGTGTTTTCCTGTTTACTGTAAAAAAGTTGGGATTTTTTGGTATAGTTTTCAATTTTGTTTTATGCTTACACACATTTCATGTTAATGTCGTACTCTTATTTGATTTTGATTGGCTGTGTATAATCATGGAGATTTTATCTAGATTCTTTTGCTATATTTTATATGTTATTCTGTTACATTGAAGTTAGATGTACCTCAAATCATTATAGTTACATTGGTAATATGGTGAGATTGCTATCATATCACTGTGTCATTTCCATTATGTTCATCTAATTTCCAATGGAGATGTCTGGTCAGAAGTGGTTTGTTTGGTTCAGTTGCTGGGACCTCCTTGGATATTGGTGCTTCATGTGAAGTGGAATAACTTAGGGTAGGTCCCTTTAGCTGGATTTGGTCAGGGCAATAAAGAGAGATGTAATGCTTATGTTATTGCTCCTCTCTCTCAAAGTAAAATTGTGTGGTCTGAGATGGTATCATGTTTGTTTTTGAGAAATACCACAGACCAATAACCTTAAAAGGTATTGGGAATAAAGAGGTCTGCTTTTTTCAAAATTCTGTGTAGGTGTCATAGTATGGCGCCATTTGCTGGTTAGGAAGTCATCTGATTTTATTTTAGTGATGGTGTTCACTGTTTTTTTTTTAGTCTTTGAAACTAGTAACTCCACAGGGACTTGGTTTTGGTAAATTTGTCACCAGTCTCTAGTTCTGTGTACCAGAGTAGTATGTGATATCTGATAGCCAGGGGTTTGAAACTATTTATTTAAGAATTCTGTACTGACTGGATTTCCGGATTATGAGGTCCTAGGCTATAGGAACTTTAGTATTTGCTGCTATTTACAATAAGTGACACATAAGATTGGTAAAGACACCAATTTTGGAGATGGAGAGGCAAGGCTGAAGGGGAGGAGGAGGCCTTTATTTGAAGATAACAATTCTTGTGTTGTTATGTTCAAAAGTCTTATCTAGTAAGTTTCCCATAGGAAGGTATTGGGAATAGAGACATATTTTTTTTTCAAAATTCCATGTAGGTGTCGTGGTATGGCACCATTTGCTTGTTAGGAAGTCATATGAGTTTATTTTACATGATGTTGTTCATTATGTTATTTTAGTCTTTGAAGCCAGTGACTCCATAGGGACTTGTTTTTTTTTATTAAATTTGCCACCAGTCTCTACTTATTTGTCCCAGAGTAGTATGTGATATCTCATAGGCAGGGATTTGAAACTATTTTTTTAAGAATTCTGGACTGACTGGTTTCCTGGATGATGAGGTCTTAGGCTATGGGAACTTTACTGTCTGCTGATTTTTATAATAAGTAACGCAAAGAATTGGTAAAGACACCAATTTTGGAGATGGAGAAAAAAGGCTGAAGGGGAGGAGGAGGCCTTTATTTGAAGATAACAATTCTTGTGTTGTTATGTTCAAAAGTCTTATCTAGTAAGTTTCCCATAGCTCGCTATCTTTTTTTCCAAATTCTTCATGTACCCACTATCTGACAAATATAATAGAAGTAGCATTATTTACTCACCTAATATTCCAAGAGCTGTTTTACAAATGGTTGGAGACTCATATGTATATTGGGCTTAAAGCCAATGCCTGTAGTGGTGCCATAGGTTTAGATAAAGAACCAGGACTGAAGCAGATTTTGAGAGCTTTTGTGTGATGATAAATTGTGTAGACTTAGGATATCCAGACCTTGTACGTTTTCCAATGCGTAGCTATCATGTATTGTACTATAGAATCAATACATTTTGTAAAAAAAAGTGCTTGTAAAGGGGTATACACTTCTGGGTGAATTAATTCTGTGTTTTCCTGTTTATTGTAAAAAAGTTGGAAATTTTTTGGTATAGTTTTCAATTTTGTTTTATACTTGCACACATTTCATGTTAATGTTGTACTCTCATTTGATTTTGATTGGCTGTGTAAAATCATGGAAATTTTATCTAGATTCTTTTACTATATTTTATATGTTATTCTGTTACATTGAAGTTAGATGTACCTCAAATCATAGTAGTTACATTGGTAATATGGTGAGATTGCTATCATATCACTGTGTCATTTCCATTATGTTCATCTAATTTCCAATGGAGATGTCTGGTCAGAAGTGGTTTGTTTGGTTCAGTTGCTGGGCCCTCCTTGGATATTGGTGCTTCATGTGAAGTGGAATAACTTAGGGTAGGTCCCTTTTGCTGGATTTGGTCAAGGCAATAAAGAGAGATGTAATGCTTATGTTATTGCTCCTCTCTCTCAAGGTAAAATTGTGTGGTCTGAGATGGTATCATGTTTGTTTTGGAGAAATACCACAGACCAATAACCTTAAAAGGTATTGGGAATAAAGAGGTCTGCTTTTTTCAAAATTCTGTGTAGGTGTCATAGTATGGCGCGATTTGCTGGTTAGGAAGTCATCTGATTTTATTTTAGTGATGGTGTTCACTGTTTTTTTTTTAGTCTTTGAAACTAGTGACTCCACAGGGACTTGGTTTTGGTAAATTTGTCACCAGTCTCTACTTCTGTGTACCAGAGTAGTATGTGATATCTGATAGCCAGGGGTTTGAAATTATTTTTTTAAGAATTCTGTACTGACTGGATTTCCGGATTATGAGGTCCTAGGCTATAGGAACTTTAGTATTTGCTGCTATTTACAATAAGTGACTCATAAGATTGGTAAAGACACCAATTTTGGAGATGGAGAGGCAAGGCTGAAGGGGAGGAGGAGGCCTTTATTTGAAGATAACAATTCTTGTGTTGTTATGTTCAAAAGTCTTATCTAGTAAGTTTCCCATAGGAAGGTATTGGGAATAGAGACATATTTTTTTTTCAAAATTCCATGTAGGTGTCGTGGTATGGCACCATTTGCTTGTTAGGAAGTCATATGAGTTTATTTTACATGATGTTGTTCATTATGTTATTTTAGTCTTTGAAGCCAGTGACTCCATAGGGACTTGTTTTTTTATTAAATTTGCCACCAGTCTCTACTTATTTGTCCCAGAGTAGTATGTGATATCTCATAGGCAGGGATTTGAAACTATTTTTTTAAGAATTCTGGACTGACTGGTTTCCTGGATGATGAGGTCTTAGGCTATGGGAACTTTACTGTCTGCTGATTTTTATAATAAGTAACGCAAAGAATTGGGAAAGACACCAATTTTGGAGATGGAGAGGAAAGGCTGAAGGGGAGGAGGAGGCCTTTATTTGAAGATAACAATTCTTGTGCTGTTATGTTCAAAAGTCTTATCTAGTAAGTTTCCCATAGCTCGCTATCTTTTTTTCCAAATACTTCATGTACCCACTATGAGACAAATTTAATTGAAGTAGCATTATTTACTCACCTAATATACCAAGAGCTGTTTTACAAATGGTTGGAGACTCATATGTATATTGGGCTTAAAGCCAATGCCTGTAGTGGTGCTATAGGTTTAGATAAAGAACCAGGACTGAAGCAGATTTTGAGAGCTTTTGTGTGATGATAAATTGTGTAGACTTAGGATATTCAGACCTTGTACGTTTTCCAATGCGTAGCTATCATGTGTTGTACTATAGAATCAATACATTTTGTAAAAAAAAGTGCTTGTAAAGGGGTATACACTTCTGGGTGAATTAATTCTGTGTTTTCCTGTTTACTGTAAAAAAGTTGGGATTTTTTGGTATAGTTTTCAATTTTGTTTTATGCTTACACACATTTCATGTTAATGTTGTACTCTTATTTGATTTTGATTGGCTGTGTATAATCATGGAGATTTTATCTAGATTCTTTTACTATATTTTATATGTTATTCTGTTACATTGAAGTTAGATGTACCTCAAATCATTATAGTTACATTGGTAATATGGTGAGATTGCTATCATATCACTGTGTCATTTCCATTATGTTCATCTAATTTCCAATGGAGATGTCTGGGCAGAAGTGGTTTGTTTGGTTCAGTTGCTGGGCCCTCCTTGGATATTGGTGCTTCATGTGAAGTGGAATAACTTAAGGGTAGGTCCCTTTAGCTGGATTTGGTCAAGGCAATAAAGAGAGATGTAATGCTTATGTTATTGCTCCTCTCTCTCAAGGTAAAATTGTGTGGTCTGAGATGGTATCAGGTTTGTTTTGGAGAAATACCACAGACCAATAACCTTGAAAGGTATTAGGAATAAAGATTTCTGCTTTTTTCAAAATTCTGTGTAGATGTCATAGTATGGCGCCATTTGCTAGTTAGGAAGTCATCTGATTTGATTTTAGTGATGGTGTTCACTGTGTTTTTTTAGTCTTTGAAACCAGTGACTCCACAGGGACTTGGTTTTGGTAAATTTGTCACCAGTCTCTACTTCTGTGTACCAGAGTAGTATGTGATATCTGATAGCCAGGGGTTTGAAACTATTTTTTTAAGAATTCTATACTGACTGGATTTCCGGATTATGAGGTCCTAGGCTATAGGAACTTTAGTATTTGCTGCTATTTACAATAAGTGACACATAAGATTGGTAAAGACACCAATTTTGGAGATGGAGAGGCAAGGCTGAAGGGGAGGAGGAGGCCTTTATTTGAAGATAACAATTCTTGTGTTGTTATGTTCAAAAGTCTTATCTAGTAAGTTTCCCATAGGAAGGTATTGGGAATAGAGACATATTTTTTTTTCAAAATTCCATGTAGGTGTCGTGGTATGGCACCATTTGCTTGTTAGGAAGTCATATGAGTTTATTTTACATGATGGTGTTCATTATGTTATTTTAGTCTTTGAAGCCAGTGACTCCATAGGGACTTGTTTTTTGATTAAATTTGCCACCAGTCTCTACTTATTTGTCCCAGAGTAGTATGTGATATCTCATAGGCAGGGATTTGAAACTATTTTTTTAAGAATTCTGGACTGACTGGTTTCCTGGATGATGAGGTCTTAGGCTATGGGAACTTTACTGTCTGCTGATTTTTATAATAAGTAACGCAAAGAATTGGTAAAGACACAAATTTTGGAGATGGAGAGGAAAGGCTGAAGGGGAGGAGGAGGCCTTTATTTGAAGATAACAATTCTTGTGCTGTTATGTTCAAAAGTCTTATCTAGTAAGTTTCCCATAGCTCGCTATCTTTTTTTCCAAATACTTCATGTACCCACTATGAGACAAATTTAATTGAAGTAGCATTATTTACTCACCTAATATACCAAGAGCTGTTTTACAAATGGTTGGAGACTCATATGTATATTGGGCTTAAAGCCAATGCCTGTAGTGGTGCCATAGGTTTAGATAAAGAACCAGGACTGAAGCAGATTTTGAGAGCTTTTGTGTGATGATAAATTGTGTAGACTTAGGATATTCAGACCTTGTACGTTTTCCAATGCGTAGCTATCATGTGTTGTACTATAGAATCAATACATTTTGTAAAAAAAAGTGCTTGTAAAGGGGTATACACTTCTGGGTGAATTAATTCTGTGTTTTCCTGTTTACTGTAAAAAAGTTGGGATTTTTTGGTATAGTTTTCAATTTTGTTTTATGCTTACACACATTTCATGTTAATGTTGTACTCTTATTTGATTTTGATTGGCTGTGTATAATCATGGAGATTTTATCTAGATTCTTTTACTATATTTTATATGTTATTCTGTTACATTGAAGTTAGATGTACCTCAAATCATTATAGTTACATTGGTAATATGGTGAGATTGCTATCATATCACTGTGTCATTTCCATTATGTTCATCTAATTTCCAATGGAGATGTCTGGGCAGAAGTGGTTTGTTTGGTTCAGTTGCTGGGCCCTCCTTGGATATTGGTGCTTCATGTGAAGTGGAATAACTTAAGGGTAGGTCCCTTTAGCTGGATTTGGTCAAGGCAATAAAGAGAGATGTAATGCTTATGTTATTGCTCCTCTCTCTCAAGGTAAAATTGTGTGGTCTGAGATGGTATGAGGTTTGTTTTGGAGAAATACCACAGACCAATAACCTTGAAAGGTATTGGGAATAAAGATTTCTGCTTTTTTCAAAATTCTGTGTAGATGTCATAGTATGGCGCCATTTGCTAGTTAGGAAGTCATCTGATTTGATTTTAGTGATGGTGTTCACTGTGTTTTTTTAGTCTTTGAAACCAGTGACTCCACAGGGACTTGGTTTTGGTAAATTTGTCACCAGTCTCTACTTCTGTGTACCAGAGTAGTATGTGATATCTGATAGCCAGGGGTTTGAAACTATTTTTTTAAGAATTCTGTACTGACTGGATTTCCGGATTATGAGGTCCTAGGCTATAGGAACTTTAGTATTTGCTGCTATTTACAATAAGTGACACATAAGATTGGTAAAGACACCAATTTTGGAGATGGGGAGGCAAGGCTGAAGGGGAGGAGGAGGCCTTTATTTGAAGATAACAATTCTTGTGTTGTTATGTTCAAAAGTCTTATCTAGTAAGTTTCCCATAGGAAGGTATTGGGAATAGAGACATATTTTTTTTTCAAAATTCCATGTAGGTGTTGTGGTATGGCACCATTTGCTTGTTAGGAAGTCATATGAGTTTATTTTACATGATGGTGTTCATTATGTTATTTTAGTCTTTGAAGCCAGTGACTCCACAGGGACTTGTTTTTTGATTAAATTTGCCACCAGTCTCTACTTATTTGTCCCAGAGTAGTATGTGATATCTCATAGGCAGGGATTTGAAACTATTTTTTTAAGAATTCTGGACTGACTGGTTTCCTGGATGATGAGGTCTTAGGCTATGGGAAATTTACTGTCTGCTGATTTTTATAATAAGTAACGCAAAGAATTGGTAAAGACACCAATTTTGGAGATGGAGAGGAAAGGCTGAAGGGGAGGAGGAGGCCTTTATTTGAAGATAACAATTCTTGTGTTGTTATGTTCAAAAGTCTTATCTAGTAAGTTTCCCATAGCTCGCTATCTTTTTTTCCAAATTCTTCATGTACCCACTATCTGACAAATATAATAGAAATAGCATTATTTACTCACCTAATATTCCAAGAGCTGTTTTACAAATGGTTGGAGACTCATATGTATATTGGGCTTAAAGCCAATGCCTGTAGTGGTGCCATAGGTTTAGATAAAGAACCAGGACTGAAGCAGATTTTGAGAGCTTTTGTGTGATGATAAATTGTGTAGACTTAGGATATCCAGACCTTGTACGTTTTCCAATGCGTAGCTATCATGTGTTGTACTATAGAATCAATACATTTTGTAAAAAAAAGTGCTTGTAAAGGGGTATACACTTCTGGGTGAATTAATTCTGTGTTTTCCTGTTAATTGTAAAAAAGTTGGAAATTTTTTGGTATAGTTTCCAATTTTGTTTTATACTTGCACACATTTCATGTTAATGTTGTACTCTCATTTGATTTTGATTGGCTGTGTATAATCATGGAGATTTTATCTAGATTATTTTACTATATTTTATATGTTATTCTGTTACATTGAAGTTAGATGTACCTCAAATCATTATAGTTACATTGGTAATATGGTGAGATTGCTATCATATCACTGTGTCATTTCCATTATGTTCATCTAATTTCCAATGGAGATGTCTGGTCAGAAGTGGTTTGTTTGGTTCAGTTGCTGGGCCCTCCTTGGATATTGGTGCTTCATGTGAAGTGGAATAACTTAGGGTAGGTCCCTTTAGCTGGATTTGGTCAGGGCAATAAAGAGAGATGTAATGCTTATGTTATTGCTCCTCTCTCTCAAGGTAAAATTGTGTGGTCTGAGATGGTATCATGTTTGTTTTGGAGAAATACCACAGACCAATAACCTTGAAAGGTATTGGGAATAAAGAGGTCTGCTTTTTTCAAAATTCTGTGTAGGTGTCATAGTATGGCGCCATTTGCTGGTTAGGAAGTCATCTGATTTGATTTTAGTGATGATGTTCACTGTGTTTTTTTAGTCTTTGAAACCAGTGACTCCACAGGGACTTGGTTTTGGTAAATTTGTCACCAGTCTCTACTTCTGTGTACCAGAGTAGTATGTGATATCTGATAGCCAGGGGTTTGAAACTATTTTTTTAAGAATTCTGTACTGACTGGATTTCCGGATTATGAGGTCCTAGGCTATAGGAACTTTAGTATTTGCTGCTATTTACAATAAGTGACACATAAGATTGGTAAAGACACCAATTTTGGAGATGGAGAGGCAAGGCTGAAGGGGAGGAGGAGGCCTTTATTTGAAGATAACAATTCTTGTGTTGTTATGTTCAAAAGTCTTATCTAGTAAGTTTCCCATAGGAAGGTATTGGGAATAGAGACATATTTTTTTTTCAAAATTCCATGTAGGTGTCGTGGTATGGCACCATTTGCTTGTTAGGAAGTCATATGAGTTTATTTTACATGATGGTGTTCATTATGTTATTTTAGTCTTTGAAGCCAGTGACTCCATAGGGACTTGTTTTTTGATTAAATTTGCCACCAGTCTCTACTTATTTGTTCCAGAGTAGTATGTGATATCTCATAGGCAGGGATTTGAAACTATTTTTTTAAGAATTCTGGACTGACTGGTTTCCTTGATGATGAGGTCTTAGGCTATGGGAACTTTACTGTCTGCTGATTTTTATAATAAGTAACGCAAAGAATTGGTAAAGACACCAATTTTGGAGATGGAGAGGAAAGGCTGAAGGGGAGGAGGAGGCCTTTATTTGAAGATAACAATTCTTGTGTTGTTATGTTCAAAAGTCTTATCTAGTAAGTTTCCCATAGCTCGCTATCTTTTTTTCCAAATTCTTCTTGTACCCACTATCTGACAAATATAATAGAAGTAGCATTATTTACTCACCTAATATTCAAAGAGCTGTTTTACAAATGGTTGGAGACTCATATGTATATTGGGCTTAAAGCCAATGCCTGTAGTGGTGCCATAGGTTTAGATAAAGAACCAGGACTGAAGCAGATTTTGAGAGCTTTTGTGTGATGATAAATTGTGTAGACTTAGGATATCCAGACCTTGTACGTTTTCCAATGCGTAGCTATCATGTGTTGTACTATAGAATCAATACATTTTGTAAAAAAAAAGTACTAGTAAAGGGGTATACACTTCTGGGTGAATTAATTCTGTGTTTTCCTGTTTATTGTAAAAAAGTTGGACATTTTTTGGTATAGTTTTCAATTTTGTTTTATACTTGCACACATTTCATGTTAATGTTGTACTCTCATTTGATTTTGATTGGCTCTGTATAATCATGGAGATTTTATCTAGATTATTTTACTATATTTTATATGTTATTCTGTTACATTGAAGTTAGATGTACCTCAAATCATAGTAGTTACATTGGTAATATGGTGAGATTGCTATCATATCACTGTGTCATTTCCATTATGTTCATCTAATTTCCAATGGAGATGTCTGGTCAGAAGTGGTTTGTTTGGTTCAGTTGCTGGGCCCTCCTTGGATATTGGTGCTTCATGTGAAGTGGAATAACTTAGGGTAGGTCCCTTTTGCTGGATTTGGTCAAGGCAATAAAGAGAAATGTAATGCTTATGTTATTGCTCCTCTCTCTCAAGGTAAAATTGTGTGGTCTGAGATGGTATCATGTTTGTTTTGGAGAAATACCACAGACCAATAACCTTAAAAGGTATTGGGAATAAAGAGGTCTGCTTTTTTCAAAATTCTGTGTAGGTGTCATAGTATGGCGCCATTTGCTGGTTAGGAAGTCATCTGATTTTATTTTAGTGATGGTGTTCACTGTTTTTTTTTTAGTCTTTGAAACTAGTGACTCCACAGGGACTTGGTTTTGGTAAATTTGTCACCAGTCTCTACTTCTGTGTACCAGAGTAGTATGTGATATCTGATAGCCAGGGGTTTGAAACTATTTTTTTAAGAATTCTGTACTGACTGGATTTCCGGATTATGAGGTCCTAGGCTATAGGAACTTTAGTATTTGCTGCTATTTACAATAAGTGACACATAAGATTGGTAAAGACACCAATTTTGGAGATGGAGAGGCAAGGCTGAAGGGGAGGAGGAGGCCTTTATTTGAAGATAACAATTCTTGTGTTGTTATGTTCAAAAGTTTTATCTAGTAAGTTTCCCATAGGAAGGTATTGGGAATAGAGACATATTTTTTTTTCAATATTCCATGTAGGTGTCGTGGTATGGCACCATTTGCTTGTTAGGAAGTCATATGAGTTTATTTTACATGATTGTGTTCATTATGTTATTTTAGTCTTTGAAGCCAGTGACTCCACAGGGACTTGATTTTTGATTAAATTTGCCACCAGTCTCTACTTATTTGTCCCAGAGTAGTATGTGATATCTCATAGGCAGGGATTTGAAACTATTTTTTTAAGAATTCTGGAATGACTGGTTTCCTGGATGATGAGGTCTTAGGCTATGGGAAATTTACTGTCTGCTGATTTTTATAATAAGTAACGCAAAGAATTGGTAAAGACACCAATTTTGGAGATGGAGAGGAAAGGCTGAAGGGGAGGAGGAGGCCTTTATTTGAAGATAACAATTCTTGTGTTGTTATGTTCAAAAGTCTTATCTAGTAAGTTTCCCATAGCTCGCTATCTTTTTTTCCAAATTCTTCATGTACCCACTATCTGACAAATATAATTGAAGTAGCATTATTTACTCACCTAATATTCCAAGAGCTGTTTTACAAATGGTTGGAGACTCATATGTATATTGGGCTTAAAGCCAATGCCTGTAGTGGGGCCATAGGTTTAGATAAAGAACCAGGACTGAAGCAGATTTTGAGAGCTTTTGTGTGATGATAAATTGTGTAGACTTAGGATATCCAGACCTTGTACGTTTTCCAATGCATAGCTATCATGTGTTGTACTATAGAATCGATACATTTTGTAAAAAAAAAGTGCTTGTAAAGGGGTATACACTTCTGGGTGAATTAATTCTGTTTTCCTGTTTACTGTAAAAAAGTTGGGATTTTTTGGTATAGTTTTCAATTTTGTTTTATACTTGCACACATTTCATGTTAATGTTGTACTCTCATTTGATTTTGATTGGCTGTGTATAATCATGGAGATTTTATCTAGATTATTTTACTATATTTTATATGTTATTCTGTTACATTGAAGTTAGATGTACCTCAAATCATAGTAGTTACATTGGTAATATGGTGAGATTGCTATCATATCACTGTGTCATTTCCATTATGTTCATCTAATTTCCAATGGAGATGTCTGGTCAGAAGTGGTTTGTTTGGTTCAGTTGCTGGGCCCTCCTTGGATATTGGTGCTTCATGTGAAGTGGAATAACTTAGGGTAGGTCCCTTTTGCTGGATTTGGTCAAGGCAATAAAGAGAAATGTAATACTTATGTTATTTCTCCTCTCTCTCAAGGTAAAATTGTGTGGTCTGAGATGGTATCATGTTTGTTTTGGAGAAATACCACAGACCAATAACCTTAAAAGGTATTGGGAATAAAGAGTTCTGCTTTTTTCAAAATTCTGTGTAGGTGTCATAGTATGGCGCCATTTGCTGGTTAGGAAGTCATCTGATTTTATTTTAGTGATGGTGTTCACTGTTTTTTTTTTAGTCTTTGAAACTAGTGACTCCACAGGGACTTGGTTTTGGTAAATTTGTCACCAGTCTCTACTTCTGTGTACCAGAGTAGTATGTGATATCTGATAGCCAGGGGTTTGAAACTATTTTTTTAAGAATTCTGTACTGACTGGATTTCCGGATTATGAGGTCCTAGGCTATAGGAACTTTAGTATTTGCTGCTATTTACAATAAGTGACACATAAGATTGGTAAAGACACCAATTTTGGAGATGGAGAGGCAAGGCTGAAGGGGAGGAGGAGGCCTTTATTTGAAGATAACAATTCTTGTGTTGTTATGTTCAAAAGTTTTATCTAGTAAGTTTCCCATAGGAAGGTATTGGGAATAGAGACATATTTTTTTTTCAATATTCCATGTAGGTGTCGTGGTATGGCACCATTTGCTTGTTAGGAAGTCATATGAGTTTATTTTACATGATGGTGTTCATTATGTTATTTTAGTCTTTGAAGCCAGTGACTCCATAGGGACTGTTTTTTTATTAAATTTGCCACCAGTCTCTACTTATTTGTCCCAGAGTAGTATGTGATATCTCATAGGCAGGGATTTGAAACTATTTTTTTAAGAATTCTGGACTGACTGGTTTCCTGGATGATGAGGTCTTAGGCTATGGGAACTTTACTGTCTGCTGATTTTTATAATAAGTAACGCAAAGAATTGGTAAAGACACCAATTTTGGAGATGGAGAGGAAAGGCTGAAGGGGAGGAGGAGGCCTTTATTTGAAGATAACAATTCTTGTGTTGTTATGTTCAAAAGTCTTATCTAGTAAGTTTCCCATAGCTCGCTATCTTTTTTTCCAAATTCTTCATGTACCCACTATCTGACAAATATAATTGAAGTAGCATTATTTACTCACCTAATATTCCAAGAGCTGTTTTACAAATGGTTGGAGACTCATATGTATATTGGGCTTAAAGCCAATGCCTGTAGTGGGGCCATAGGTTTAGATAAAGAACCAGGACTGAAGCAGATTTTGAGAGCTTTTGTGTGATGATAAATTGTGTAGACTTAGGATATCCAGACCTTGTACGTTTTCCAATGCATAGCTATCATGTGTTGTACTATAGAATCGATACATTTTGTAAAAAAAAAGTGCTTGTAAAGGGGTATACACTTCTGGGTGAATTAATTCTGTTTTCCTGTTTACTGTAAAAAAGTTGGGATTTTTTGGTATAGTTTTCAATTTTGTTTTATACTTGCACACATTTCATGTTAATGTTGTACTCTCATTTGATTTTGATTGGCTGTGTATAATCATGGAGATTTTATCTAGATTATTTTACTATATTTTATATGTTATTCTGTTACATTGAAGTTAGATGTACCTCAAATCATAGTAGTTACATTGGTAATATGGTGAGATTGCTATCATATCACTGTGTCATTTCCATTATGTTCATCTAATTTCCAATGGAGATGTCTGGTCAGAAGTGGTTTGTTTGGTTCAGTTGCTGGGCCCTCCTTGGATATTGGTGCTTCATGCGAAGTGGAATAACTTAGGGTAGGTCCCTTTTGCTGGATTTGGTCAAGGCAATAAAGAGAGATGTAATGCTTATGTTATTGCTCCTCTCTCTCAAGGTAAAATTGTGTGGTCTGAGATGGTATCATGTTTGTTTTGGAGAAATACCACAGACCAATAACCTTAAAAGGTATTGGGAATAAAGAGGTCTGCTTTTTTCAAAATTCTGTGTAGGTGTCATAGTATGGCGCCATTTGCTGGTTAGGAAGTCATCTGATTTTATTTTAGTGATGGTGTTCACTGTTTTTTTTTTAGTCTTTGAAACTAGTGACTCCACAGGGACTTGGTTTTGGTAAATTTGTCACCAGTCTCTACTTCTGTGTACCAGAGTAGTATGTGATATCTGATAGCCAGGGGTTTGAAATTATTTTTTTAAGAATTCTGTACTGACTGGATTTCCGGATTATGAGGTCCTAGGCTATAGGAACTTTAGTATTTGCTGCTATTTACAATAAGTGACACATAAGATTGGTAAAGACACCAATTTTGGAGATGGAGAGGCAAGGCTGAAGGGGAGGAGGAGGCCTTTATTTGAAGATAACAATTCTTGTGTTGTTATGTTCAAAAGTTTTATCTAGTAAGTTTCCCATAGGAAGGTATTGGGAATAGAGACATTTTTTTTTTTCAAAATTCCATGTAGGTGTCGTGGTATGGCACCATTTGCTTGTTAGGAAGTCATATGAGTTTATTTTACATGATTGTGTTCATTATGTTATTTTAGTCTTTGAAGCCAGTGACTCCACAGGGACTTGTTTTTTGATTAAATTTGCCACCAGTCTCTACTTATTTGTCCCAGAGTAGTATGTGATATCTCATAGGCAGGGATTTGAAACTATTTTTTTAAGAATTCTGGAATGACTGGTTTCCTGGATGATGAGGTCTTAGGCTATGGGAAATTTACTGTCTGCTGATTTTTATAATAAGTAACGCAAAGAATTGGTAAAGACACCAATTTTGGAGATGGAGAGGAAAGGCTGAAGGGGAGGAAGAGGCCTTTATTTGAAGATAACAATTCTTGTGTTGTTATGTTCAAAAGTCTTATCTAGTAAGTTTCCCATAGCTCGCTATCTTTTTTTCCAAATTCTTCATGTACTTACTATCTGACAAATATAATTGAAGTAGCATTATTTACTCACCTAATATTCCAAGAGCTGTTTTACAAATGGTTGGAGACTCATATGTATATTGGGCTTAAAGCCAATGCCTGTAGTGGGGCCATAGGTTTAGATAAAGAACCAGGACTGAAGCAGATTTTGAGAGCTTTCGTGTGATGATAAATTGTGTAGACTTAGGATATCCAGACCTTGTACGTTTTCCAATGCATAGCTATAATGTGTTGTAATATAGAATCGATACATTTTGTAAAAAAAAAGTGCTTGTAAAGGGGTATACACTTCTGGGTGAATTAATTCTGTGTTTTCCTGTTTACTGTAAAAAAGTTGGGATTTTTTGGTATAGTTTTCAATTTTGTTTTATACTTGCACACATTTCATGTTAATGTTGTACTCTCATTTGATTTTGATTGGCTGTGTATAATCATGGAGATTTTATCTAGATTCTTTTACTATATTTTATGTTATTCTGTTACATTGAAGTTAGATGTACCTCAAATCATTATAGTTACATTGGTAATATGGTGAGATTGCTATCATATCACTGTGTCATTTCCATTATGTTCATCTAATTTCCAATGGAGATGTCTGGTCAGAAGTGGTTTGTTTGGTTCAGTTGCTGGGCCCTCCTTGGATATTGGTGCTTCATGTGAAGTGGATTAACTTAGGGTAGGTCCCTTTAGCTGGATTTGGTCAGGGCAATAAAGAGAGATGTAATGCTTATGTTATTGCTCCTCTCTCTCAAGGTAAAATTGTGTGGTCTGAGATGGTATCATGTTTGTTTTGGAGAAATACCACAGACCAATAACCTTGGATGGTATTGGGAATAAAGAGGTCTGCTTTTTTCAAAATTCTGTATAGGTGTCATAGTATGGCGCCATTTGCTGGTTAGGAAGTCATCTGATTTTATTTTAGTGATGGTGTTCACTGTTTTTTTTTTAGTCTTTGAAACTAGTGACTCCACAGGGACTTGGTTTTGGTAAATTTGTCACCAGTCTCTACTTCTGTGTACCAGAGTAGTATGTGATATCTGATAGCCAGGGGTTTGAAATTATTTTTTTAAGAATTCTGTACTGACTGGATTTCCGGATTATGAGGTCCTAGGCTATAGGAACTTTAGTATTTGCTGCTATTTACAATAAGTGACACATAAGATTGGTAAAGACACCAATTTTGGAGATGGAGAGGCAAGGCTGAAGGGGAGGAGGAGGCCTTTATTTGAAGATAACAATTCTTGTGTTGTTATGTTCAAAAGTTTTATCTAGTAAGTTTCCCATAGGAAGGTATTGGGAATAGAGACATATTTTTTTTTCAAAATTCCATGTAGGTGTCGTGGTATGGCACCATTTGCTTGTTAGGAAGTCATATGAGTTTATTTTACATGATTGTGTTCATTATGTTATTTTAGTCATTGAAGCCAGTGACTCCACAGGGACTTGTTTTTTGATTAAATTTGCCACCAGTCTCTACTTATTTGTCCCAGAGTAGTATGTGATATCTCATAGGCAGGGATTTGAAACTATTTTTTTAAGAATTCTGGAATGACTGGTTTCCTGGATGATGAGGTCTTAGGCTATGGGAAATTTACTGTCTGCTGATTTTTATAATAAGTAACGCAAAGAATTGGTAAAGACACCAATTTTGGAGATGGAGAGGAAAGGCTGAAGGGGAGGAGGAGGCCTTTATTTGAAGATAACAATTCTTGTGTTGTTATGTTCAAAAGTCTTATCTAGTAAGTTTCCCATAGCTCGCTATCTTTTTTTCCAAATTCTTCATGTACCCACTATCTGACAAATATAATTGAAGTAGCATTATTTACTCACCTAATATTCCAAGTGCTGTTTTACAAATGGTTGGAGACTCATATGTATATTGGGCTTAAAGCCAATGCCTGTAGTGGGGCCATAGGTTTAGATAAAGAACCAGGACTGAAGCAGATTTTGAGAGCTTTGTGTGATGATAAATTGTGTAGACTTAGGATATCCAGACCTTGTACGTTTTCCAATGCATAGCTATCATGTGTTGTACTACAGAATCGATACATTTTGTAAAAAAAAAGTGCTTGTAAAGGGGTATACACTTCTGGGTGAATTAATTCTGTTTTCCTGTTTACTGTAAAAAAGTTGGGATTTTTTGGTATAGTTTTCAATTTTGTTTTATACTTGCACACATTTCATGTTAATGTTGTACTCTCATTTGATTTTGATTGGCTCTGTATAATCATGGAGATTTTATCTAGATTATTTTACTATATTTTATATGTTATTCTGTTACATTGAAGTTAGATGTACCTCAAATCATAGTAGTTACATTGGTAATATGGTGAGATTGCTATCATATCACTGTGTCATTTCCATTATGTTCATCTAATTTCCAATGGAGATGTCTGGTCAGAAGTGGTTTGTTTGGTTCAGTTGCTGGGCCCTCCTTGGATATTGGTGCTTCATGTGAAGTGGAATAACTTAGGGTAGGTCCCTTTTGCTGGATTTGGTCAAGGCAATAAAGAGAAATGTAATGCTTATGTTATTGCTCCTCTCTCTCAAGGTAAAATTGTGTGGTCTGAGATGGTATCATGTTTGTTTTGGAGAAATACCACAGACCAATAACCTTAAAAGGTATTGGGAATAAAGAGGTCTGCTTTTTTCAAAATTCTGTGTAGGTGTCATAGTATGGCGCCATTTGCTGGTTAGGAAGTCATCTGATTTTATTTTAGTGATGGTGTTCACTGTTTTTTTTTTAGTCTTTGAAACTAGTGACTCCACAGGGACTTGGTTTTGGTAAATTTGTCACCAGTCTCTACTTCTGTGTACCAGAGTAGTATGTGATATCTGATAGCCAGGGGTTTGAAACTATTTTTTTAAGAATTCTGTACTGACTGGATTTCCGGATTATGAGGTCCTAGGCTATAGGAACTTTAGTATTTGCTGCTATTTACAATAAGTGACACATAAGATTGGTAAAGACACCAATTTTGGAGATGGAGAGGCAAGGCTGAAGGGGAGGAGGAGGCCTTTATTTGAAGATAACAATTCTTGTGTTGTTATGTTCAAAAGTTTTATCTAGTAAGTTTCCCATAGGAAGGTATTGGGAATAGAGACATATTTTTTTTTCAATATTCCATGTAGGTGTCGTGGTATGGCACCATTTGCTTGTTAGGAAGTCATATGAGTTTATTTTACATGATTGTGTTCATTATGTTATTTTAGTCTTTGAAGCCAGTGACTCCACAGGGACTTGATTTTTGATTAAATTTGCCACCAGTCTCTACTTATTTGTCCCAGAGTAGTATGTGATATCTCATAGGCAGGGATTTGAAACTATTTTTTTAAGAATTCTGGAATGACTGGTTTCCTGGATGATGAGGTCTTAGGCTATGGGAAATTTACTGTCTGCTGATTTTTATAATAAGTAACGCAAAGAATTGGTAAAGACACCAATTTTGGAGATGGAGAGGAAAGGCTGAAGGGGAGGAGGAGGCCTTTATTTGAAGATAACAATTCTTGTGTTGTTATGTTCAAAAGTCTTATCTAGTAAGTTTCCCATAGCTCGCTATCTTTTTTTCCAAATTCTTCATGTACCCACTATCTGACAAATATAATTGAAGTAGCATTATTTACTCACCTAATATTCCAAGAGCTGTTTTACAAATGGTTGGAGACTCATATGTATATTGGGCTTAAAGCCAATGCCTGTAGTGGGGCCATAGGTTTAGATAAAGAACCAGGACTGAAGCAGATTTTGAGAGCTTTTGTGTGATGATAAATTGTGTAGACTTAGGATATCCAGACCTTGTACGTTTTCCAATGCATAGCTATCATGTGTTGTACTATAGAATCGATACATTTTGTAAAAAAAAAAGTGCTTGTAAAGGGGTATACACTTCTGGGTGAATTAATTCTGTTTTCCTGTTTACTGTAAAAAAGTTGGGATTTTTTGGTATAGTTTTCAATTTTGTTTTATACTTGCACACATTTCATGTTAATGTTGTACTCTCATTTGATTTTGATTGGCTGTGTATAATCATGGAGATTTTATCTAGATTATTTTACTATATTTTATATGTTATTCTGTTACATTGAAGTTAGATGTACCTCAAATCATAGTAGTTACATTGGTAATATGGTGAGATTGCTATCATATCACTGTGTCATTTCCATTATGTTCATCTAATTTCCAATGGAGATGTCTGGTCAGAAGTGGTTTGTTTGGTTCAGTTGCTGGGCCCTCCTTGGATATTGGTGCTTCATGTGAAGTGGAATAACTTAGGGTAGGTCCCTTTTGCTGGATTTGGTCAAGGCAATAAAGAGAAATGTAATGCTTATGTTATTGCTCCTCTCTCTCAAGGTAAAATTGTGTGGTCTGAGATGGTATCATGTTTGTTTTGGAGAAATACCACAGACCAATAACCTTAAAAGGTATTGGGAATAAAGAGGTCTGCTTTTTTCAAAATTCTGTGTAGGTGTCATAGTATGGCGCCATTTGCTGGTTAGGAAGTCATCTGATTTTATTTTAGTGATGGTGTTCACTGTTTTTTTTTTAGTCTTTGAAACTAGTGACTCCACAGGGACTTGGTTTTGGTAAATTTGTCACCAGTCTCTACTTCTGTGTACCAGAGTAGTATGTGATATCTGATAGCCAGGGGTTTGAAATTATTTTTTTAAGAATTCTGTACTGACTGGATTTCCGGATTATGAGGTCCTAGGCTATAGGAACTTTAGTATTTGCTGCTATTTACAATAAGTGACAAATAAGATTGGTAAATACACCAATTTTGGAGATGGAGAGGCAAGGCTGAAGGGGAGGAGGAGGCCTTTATTTGAAGATAACAATTCTTGTGTTGTTATGTTCAAAAGTTTTATCTAGTAAGTTTCCCAGAGGAAGGTATTGGGAATAGAGACATATTTTTTTTTCACAATTCCATGTAGGTGTCGTGGTATGGCACCATTTGCTTGTTAGGAAGTCATATGAGTTTATTTTACATGATTGTGTTCATTATGTTATTTTAGTCTTTGAAGCCAGTGACTCCACAGGGACTTGTTTTTTGATTAAATTTGCCACCAGTCTCTACTTATTTGTCCCAGAGTAGTATGTGATATCTCATAGGCAGGGATTTGAAACTATTTTTTTAAGAATTCTGGACTGACTGGTTTCCTGGATGATGAGGTCTTAGGCTATGGGAAATTTACTGTCTGCTGATTTTTATAATAAGTAACGCAAAGAATTGGTAAAGACACCAATTTTGGAGATGGAGAGGAAAGGCTGAAGGGGAGGAGGAGGCCTTTATTTGAAGATAACAATTCTTGTGTTGTTATGTTCAAAAGTCTTATCTAGTAAGTTTCCCATAGCTCGCTATCTTTTTTTCCAAATTCTTCATGTACCCACTATCTGACAAATATAATAGAAGTAGCATTATTTACTCACCTAATATTCCAAGAGCTGTTTTACAAATGGTTGGAGACTCATATGTATATTGGGCTTAAAGCCAATGCCTGTAGTGGTGCCATAGGTTTAGATAAAGAACCAGGACTGAAGCAGATTTTGAGAGCTTTTGTGTGATGATAAATTGTGTAGACTTAGGATATCCAGACCTTGTACGTTTTCCAATGCATAGCTATCATGTGTTGTACTATAGAATCGATACATTTTGTAAAAAAAAAAGTGCTTGTAAAGGGGTATACACTTCTGGGTGAATTAATTCTGTTTTCCTGTTTACTGTAAAAAAGTTGGGATTTTTTGGTATAGTTTTCAATTTTGTTTTATACTTGCACACATTTCATGTTAATGTTGTACTCTCATTTGATTTTGATTGGCTGTGTATAATCATGGAGATTTTATCTAGATTATTTTACTATATTTTATATGTTATTCTGTTACATTGAAGTTAGATGTACCTCAAATCATAGTAGTTACATTGGTAATATGGTGAGATTGCTATCATATCACTGTGTCATTTCCATTATGTTCATCTAATTTCCAATGGAGATGTCTGGTCAGAAGTGGTTTGTTTGGTTCAGTTGCTGGGCCCTCCTTGGATATTGGTGCTTCATGTGAAGTGGAATAACTTAGGGTAGGTCCCTTTTGCTGGATTTGGTCAAGGCAATAAAGAGAAATGTAATGCTTATGTTATTGCTCCTCTCTCTCAAGGTAAAATTGTGTGGTCTGAGATGGTATCATGTTTGTTTTGGAGAAATACCACAGACCAATAACCTTAAAAGGTATTGGGAATAAAGAGGTCTGCTTTTTTCAAAATTCTGTGTAGGTGTCATAGTATGGCGCCATTTGCTGGTTAGGAAGTCACCTGATTTGATTTTAGTGATGGTGTTCACTGTGTTTTTTTAGTCTTTGAAACCAGTGACTCCACAGGGACTTGGTTTTGGTAAATTTGTCACCAGTCTCTACTTCTGTGTACCAGAGTAGTATGTGATATCTGATAGCCAGGGGTTTGAAATTATTTTTTTAAGAATTCTGTACTGACTGGATTTCCGGATTATGAGGTCCTAGGCTATAGGAACTTTAGTATTTGCTGCTATTTACAATAAGTGACAAATAAGATTGGTAAATACACCAATTTTGGAGATGGAGAGGCAAGGCTGAAGGGGAGGAGGAGGCCTTTATTTGAAGATAACAATTCTTGTGTTGTTATGTTCAAAAGTTTTATCTAGTAAGTTTCCCAGAGGAAGGTATTGGGAATAGAGACATATTTTTTTTTCACAATTCCATGTAGGTGTCGTGGTATGGCACCATTTGCTTGTTAGGAAGTCATATGAGTTTATTTTACATGATTGTGTTCATTATGTTATTTTAGTCTTTGAAGCCAGTGACTCCACAGGGACTTGTTTTTTGATTAAATTTGCCACCAGTCTCTACTTATTTGTCCCAGAGTAGTATGTGATATCTCATAGGCAGGGATTTGAAACTATTTTTTTAAGAATTCTGGACTGACTGGTTTCCTGGATGATGAGGTCTTAGGCTATGGGAAATTTACTGTCTGCTGATTTTTATAATAAGTAACGCAAAGAATTGGTAAAGACACCAATTTTGGAGATGGAGAGGAAAGGCTGAAGGGGAGGAGGAGGCCTTTATTTGAAGATAACAATTCTTGTGTTGTTATGTTCAAAAGTCTTATCTAGTAAGTTTCCCATAGCTCGCTATCTTTTTTTCCAAATTCTTCATGTACCCACTATCTGACAAATATAATAGAAGTAGCATTATTTACTCACCTAATATTCCAAGAGCTGTTTTACAAATGGTTGGAGACTCATATGTATATTGGGCTTAAAGCCAATGCCTGTAGTGGTGCCATAGGTTTAGATAAAGAACCAGGACTGAAGCAGATTTTGAGAGCTTTTGTGTGATGATAAATTGTGTAGACTTAGGATATCCAGACCTTGTACGTTTTCCAATGCATAGCTATCATGTGTTGTACTATAGAATCAATACATTTTGTAAAAAAAAAAGTGCTTGTAAAGGGGTATACACTTCTGGGTGAATTAATTCTGTGTTTTCCTGTTTACTGTAAAAAAGTTGGGATTTTTTGGTATAGTTTTCAATTTTGTTTTATACTTGCACACATTTCTTGTTAATGTTGTACTCTCATTTGATTTTGATTGGCTGTGTATAATCATGGAGATTTTATCTAGATTATTTTACTATATATTATACGTTATTCTGTTACATTGAAGTTAGATGTACCTCAAATCATTATAGTTACATTGGTAATATGGTGAGATTGCTATCATATCACTGTGTCATTTCCATTATGTTCATCTAATTTCCAATGGAGATGTCTGGTCAGAAGTGGTTTGTTTGGTTCAGTTGCTGGGCCCTCCTTGGATATTGGTGCTTCATGTGATGTGGAATTACTTAGGGTAGGTCCCTTTTGCTGGATTTGGTGAGGGCAATAAAGAGAGATGTAATGCTTATGTTATTGCTCCTCTCTCTCAAGGTAAAATTGTGTGGTCTGAGATGGTATCATGTTTGTTTTGGAGAAATACCACAGACCAATAACCTTAAAAGGTATTGGGAATAAAGAGGTCTGCTTTTTTCAAAATTCTGTGAAGGTGTCATAGTATGGCGCCATTTGCTGGTTAGGAAGTCATCTGATTTTATTTTAGTGATGGTGTTCACTGTTTTTTTTTTAGTCTTTGAAACCAGTGACTCCACAGGGACTTGGTTTTGGTAAATTTGTCACCAGTCTCTACTTCTGTGTACCAGAGTAGTATGTGATATCTGATAGCCAGGGGTTTGAAACTATTTTTTTAAGAATTCTGTACTGACTGGATTTCCGGATTATGAGGTCCTAGGCTATAGGAACTTTAGTATTTGCTGCTATTTACAATAAGTGACACATAAGATTGGTAAAGACACCAATTTTGGAGATGGAGAGGCAAGGCTGAAGGGGAGGAGGAGGCCTTTATTTGAAGATAACAATTCTTGTGTTGTTATGTTCAAAAGTCTTATCTAGTAAGTTTCCCATAGGAAGGTATTGGGAATAGAGACATATTTTTTTTTCAAAATTCCATGTAGGTGTCGTGGTATGGCACCATTTGCTTGTTAGGAAGTCATATAAGTTTATTTTACATGATGGTGTTCATTATGTTATTTTAGTCTTTGAAGCCAGTGACTCCATAGGGACTTGTTTTTTGATTAAATTTGCCACCAGTCTCTACTTATTTGTCCCAGAGTAGTATGTGATATCTCATAGGCAGGGATTTGAAACTATTTTTTTAAGAATTCTGGACTGACTGGTTTCCTGGATGATGAGGTCTTAGGCTATGGGAACTTTACTGTCTGCTGATTTTTATAATAAGTAACGCAAAGAATTGGTAAAGACACCAATTTTGGAGATGGAGAGGAAAGGCTGAAGGGGAGGAGGAGGCCTTTATTTGAAGATAACAATTCTTGTGTTGTTATGTTCAAAAGTCTTATCTAGTAAGTTTCCCATAGCTCGCTATCTTTTTTTCCAAATTCTTCATGTACCCACTATCTGACAAATATAATAGAAGTAGCATTATTTACTCACCTAATATTCCAAGAGCTGTTTTACAAATGGTTGGAGACTCATATGTATATTGGGCTTAAAGCCAATGCCTGTAGTGGTGCCATAGGTTTAGATAAAGAACCAGGACTGAAGCAGATTTTGAGAGCTTTTGTGTGATGATAAATTGTGTAGACTTAGGATATCCAGACCTTGTACGTTTTCCAATGCGTAGCTATCATGTGTTGTACTATAGAATCAATACATTTTGTAAAAAAAAGTGCTTGTAAAGGGGTATACACTTCTGGGTGAATTAATTCTGTGTTTTCCTGTTTACTGTAAAAAAGTTGGGATTTTTTGGTATAGTTTTCAATTTTGTTTTATGCTTACACACATTTCATGTTAATGTCGTACTCTTATTTGATTTTGATTGGCTGTGTATAATCATGGAGATTTTATCTAGATTCTTTTGCTATATTTTATATGTTATTCTGTTACATTGAAGTTAGATGTACCTCAAATCATTATAGTTACATTGGTAATATGGTGAGATTGCTATCATATCACTGTGTCATTTCCATTATGTTCATCTAATTTCCAATGGAGATGTCTGGTCAGAAGTGGTTTGTTTGGTTCAGTTGCTGGGACCTCCTTGGATATTGGTGCTTCATGTGAAGTGGAATAACTTAGGGTAGGTCCCTTTAGCTGGATTTGGTCAGGGCAATAAAGAGAGATGTAATGCTTATGTTATTGCTCCTCTCTCTCAAAGTAAAATTGTGTGGTCTGAGATGGTATCATGTTTGTTTTTGAGAAATACCACAGACCAATAACCTTAAAAGGTATTGGGAATAAAGAGGTCTGCTTTTTTCAAAATTCTGTGTAGGTGTCATAGTATGGCGCCATTTGCTGGTTAGGAAGTCATCTGATTTTATTTTAGTGATGGTGTTCACTGTTTTTTTTTTAGTCTTTGAAACTAGTAACTCCACAGGGACTTGGTTTTGGTAAATTTGTCACCAGTCTCTAGTTCTGTGTACCAGAGTAGTATGTGATATCTGATAGCCAGGGGTTTGAAACTATTTATTTAAGAATTCTGTACTGACTGGATTTCCGGATTATGAGGTCCTAGGCTATAGGAACTTTAGTATTTGCTGCTATTTACAATAAGTGACACATAAGATTGGTAAAGACACCAATTTTGGAGATGGAGAGGCAAGGCTGAAGGGGAGGAGGAGGCCTTTATTTGAAGATAACAATTCTTGTGTTGTTATGTTCAAAAGTCTTATCTAGTAAGTTTCCCATAGGAAGGTATTGGGAATAGAGACATATTTTTTTTTCAAAATTCCATGTAGGTGTCGTGGTATGGCACCATTTGCTTGTTAGGAAGTCATATGAGTTTATTTTACATGATGTTGTTCATTATGTTATTTTAGTCTTTGAAGCCAGTGACTCCATAGGGACTTGTTTTTTTTTATTAAATTTGCCACCAGTCTCTACTTATTTGTCCCAGAGTAGTATGTGATATCTCATAGGCAGGGATTTGAAACTATTTTTTTAAGAATTCTGGACTGACTGGTTTCCTGGATGATGAGGTCTTAGGCTATGGGAACTTTACTGTCTGCTGATTTTTATAATAAGTAACGCAAAGAATTGGTAAAGACACCAATTTTGGAGATGGAGAAAAAAGGCTGAAGGGGAGGAGGAGGCCTTTATTTGAAGATAACAATTCTTGTGTTGTTATGTTCAAAAGTCTTATCTAGTAAGTTTCCCATAGCTCGCTATCTTTTTTTCCAAATTCTTCATGTACCCACTATCTGACAAATATAATAGAAGTAGCATTATTTACTCACCTAATATTCCAAGAGCTGTTTTACAAATGGTTGGAGACTCATATGTATATTGGGCTTAAAGCCAATGCCTGTAGTGGTGCCATAGGTTTAGATAAAGAACCAGGACTGAAGCAGATTTTGAGAGCTTTTGTGTGATGATAAATTGTGTAGACTTAGGATATCCAGACCTTGTACGTTTTCCAATGCGTAGCTATCATGTATTGTACTATAGAATCAATACATTTTGTAAAAAAAAGTGCTTGTAAAGGGGTATACACTTCTGGGTGAATTAATTCTGTGTTTTCCTGTTTATTGTAAAAAAGTTGGAAATTTTTTGGTATAGTTTTCAATTTTGTTTTATACTTGCACACATTTCATGTTAATGTTGTACTCTCATTTGATTTTGATTGGCTGTGTAAAATCATGGAAATTTTATCTAGATTCTTTTACTATATTTTATATGTTATTCTGTTACATTGAAGTTAGATGTACCTCAAATCATAGTAGTTACATTGGTAATATGGTGAGATTGCTATCATATCACTGTGTCATTTCCATTATGTTCATCTAATTTCCAATGGAGATGTCTGGTCAGAAGTGGTTTGTTTGGTTCAGTTGCTGGGCCCTCCTTGGATATTGGTGCTTCATGTGAAGTGGAATAACTTAGGGTAGGTCCCTTTTGCTGGATTTGGTCAAGGCAATAAAGAGAGATGTAATGCTTATGTTATTGCTCCTCTCTCTCAAGGTAAAATTGTGTGGTCTGAGATGGTATCATGTTTGTTTTGGAGAAATACCACAGACCAATAACCTTAAAAGGTATTGGGAATAAAGAGGTCTGCTTTTTTCAAAATTCTGTGTAGGTGTCATAGTATGGCGCGATTTGCTGGTTAGGAAGTCATCTGATTTTATTTTAGTGATGGTGTTCACTGTTTTTTTTTTAGTCTTTGAAACTAGTGACTCCACAGGGACTTGGTTTTGGTAAATTTGTCACCAGTCTCTACTTCTGTGTACCAGAGTAGTATGTGATATCTGATAGCCAGGGGTTTGAAATTATTTTTTTAAGAATTCTGTACTGACTGGATTTCCGGATTATGAGGTCCTAGGCTATAGGAACTTTAGTATTTGCTGCTATTTACAATAAGTGACTCATAAGATTGGTAAAGACACCAATTTTGGAGATGGAGAGGCAAGGCTGAAGGGGAGGAGGAGGCCTTTATTTGAAGATAACAATTCTTGTGTTGTTATGTTCAAAAGTCTTATCTAGTAAGTTTCCCATAGGAAGGTATTGGGAATAGAGACATATTTTTTTTTCAAAATTCCATGTAGGTGTCGTGGTATGGCACCATTTGCTTGTTAGGAAGTCATATGAGTTTATTTTACATGATGTTGTTCATTATGTTATTTTAGTCTTTGAAGCCAGTGACTCCATAGGGACTTGTTTTTTTATTAAATTTGCCACCAGTCTCTACTTATTTGTCCCAGAGTAGTATGTGATATCTCATAGGCAGGGATTTGAAACTATTTTTTTAAGAATTCTGGACTGACTGGTTTCCTGGATGATGAGGTCTTAGGCTATGGGAACTTTACTGTCTGCTGATTTTTATAATAAGTAACGCAAAGAATTGGGAAAGACACCAATTTTGGAGATGGAGAGGAAAGGCTGAAGGGGAGGAGGAGGCCTTTATTTGAAGATAACAATTCTTGTGCTGTTATGTTCAAAAGTCTTATCTAGTAAGTTTCCCATAGCTCGCTATCTTTTTTTCCAAATACTTCATGTACCCACTATGAGACAAATTTAATTGAAGTAGCATTATTTACTCACCTAATATACCAAGAGCTGTTTTACAAATGGTTGGAGACTCATATGTATATTGGGCTTAAAGCCAATGCCTGTAGTGGTGCTATAGGTTTAGATAAAGAACCAGGACTGAAGCAGATTTTGAGAGCTTTTGTGTGATGATAAATTGTGTAGACTTAGGATATTCAGACCTTGTACGTTTTCCAATGCGTAGCTATCATGTGTTGTACTATAGAATCAATACATTTTGTAAAAAAAAGTGCTTGTAAAGGGGTATACACTTCTGGGTGAATTAATTCTGTGTTTTCCTGTTTACTGTAAAAAAGTTGGGATTTTTTGGTATAGTTTTCAATTTTGTTTTATGCTTACACACATTTCATGTTAATGTTGTACTCTTATTTGATTTTGATTGGCTGTGTATAATCATGGAGATTTTATCTAGATTCTTTTACTATATTTTATATGTTATTCTGTTACATTGAAGTTAGATGTACCTCAAATCATTATAGTTACATTGGTAATATGGTGAGATTGCTATCATATCACTGTGTCATTTCCATTATGTTCATCTAATTTCCAATGGAGATGTCTGGGCAGAAGTGGTTTGTTTGGTTCAGTTGCTGGGCCCTCCTTGGATATTGGTGCTTCATGTGAAGTGGAATAACTTAAGGGTAGGTCCCTTTAGCTGGATTTGGTCAAGGCAATAAAGAGAGATGTAATGCTTATGTTATTGCTCCTCTCTCTCAAGGTAAAATTGTGTGGTCTGAGATGGTATCAGGTTTGTTTTGGAGAAATACCACAGACCAATAACCTTGAAAGGTATTAGGAATAAAGATTTCTGCTTTTTTCAAAATTCTGTGTAGATGTCATAGTATGGCGCCATTTGCTAGTTAGGAAGTCATCTGATTTGATTTTAGTGATGGTGTTCACTGTGTTTTTTTAGTCTTTGAAACCAGTGACTCCACAGGGACTTGGTTTTGGTAAATTTGTCACCAGTCTCTACTTCTGTGTACCAGAGTAGTATGTGATATCTGATAGCCAGGGGTTTGAAACTATTTTTTTAAGAATTCTATACTGACTGGATTTCCGGATTATGAGGTCCTAGGCTATAGGAACTTTAGTATTTGCTGCTATTTACAATAAGTGACACATAAGATTGGTAAAGACACCAATTTTGGAGATGGAGAGGCAAGGCTGAAGGGGAGGAGGAGGCCTTTATTTGAAGATAACAATTCTTGTGTTGTTATGTTCAAAAGTCTTATCTAGTAAGTTTCCCATAGGAAGGTATTGGGAATAGAGACATATTTTTTTTTCAAAATTCCATGTAGGTGTCGTGGTATGGCACCATTTGCTTGTTAGGAAGTCATATGAGTTTATTTTACATGATGGTGTTCATTATGTTATTTTAGTCTTTGAAGCCAGTGACTCCATAGGGACTTGTTTTTTGATTAAATTTGCCACCAGTCTCTACTTATTTGTCCCAGAGTAGTATGTGATATCTCATAGGCAGGGATTTGAAACTATTTTTTTAAGAATTCTGGACTGACTGGTTTCCTGGATGATGAGGTCTTAGGCTATGGGAACTTTACTGTCTGCTGATTTTTATAATAAGTAACGCAAAGAATTGGTAAAGACACAAATTTTGGAGATGGAGAGGAAAGGCTGAAGGGGAGGAGGAGGCCTTTATTTGAAGATAACAATTCTTGTGCTGTTATGTTCAAAAGTCTTATCTAGTAAGTTTCCCATAGCTCGCTATCTTTTTTTCCAAATACTTCATGTACCCACTATGAGACAAATTTAATTGAAGTAGCATTATTTACTCACCTAATATACCAAGAGCTGTTTTACAAATGGTTGGAGACTCATATGTATATTGGGCTTAAAGCCAATGCCTGTAGTGGTGCCATAGGTTTAGATAAAGAACCAGGACTGAAGCAGATTTTGAGAGCTTTTGTGTGATGATAAATTGTGTAGACTTAGGATATTCAGACCTTGTACGTTTTCCAATGCGTAGCTATCATGTGTTGTACTATAGAATCAATACATTTTGTAAAAAAAAGTGCTTGTAAAGGGGTATACACTTCTGGGTGAATTAATTCTGTGTTTTCCTGTTTACTGTAAAAAAGTTGGGATTTTTTGGTATAGTTTTCAATTTTGTTTTATGCTTACACACATTTCATGTTAATGTTGTACTCTTATTTGATTTTGATTGGCTGTGTATAATCATGGAGATTTTATCTAGATTCTTTTACTATATTTTATATGTTATTCTGTTACATTGAAGTTAGATGTACCTCAAATCATTATAGTTACATTGGTAATATGGTGAGATTGCTATCATATCACTGTGTCATTTCCATTATGTTCATCTAATTTCCAATGGAGATGTCTGGGCAGAAGTGGTTTGTTTGGTTCAGTTGCTGGGCCCTCCTTGGATATTGGTGCTTCATGTGAAGTGGAATAACTTAAGGGTAGGTCCCTTTAGCTGGATTTGGTCAAGGCAATAAAGAGAGATGTAATGCTTATGTTATTGCTCCTCTCTCTCAAGGTAAAATTGTGTGGTCTGAGATGGTATGAGGTTTGTTTTGGAGAAATACCACAGACCAATAACCTTGAAAGGTATTGGGAATAAAGATTTCTGCTTTTTTCAAAATTCTGTGTAGATGTCATAGTATGGCGCCATTTGCTAGTTAGGAAGTCATCTGATTTGATTTTAGTGATGGTGTTCACTGTGTTTTTTTAGTCTTTGAAACCAGTGACTCCACAGGGACTTGGTTTTGGTAAATTTGTCACCAGTCTCTACTTCTGTGTACCAGAGTAGTATGTGATATCTGATAGCCAGGGGTTTGAAACTATTTTTTTAAGAATTCTGTACTGACTGGATTTCCGGATTATGAGGTCCTAGGCTATAGGAACTTTAGTATTTGCTGCTATTTACAATAAGTGACACATAAGATTGGTAAAGACACCAATTTTGGAGATGGGGAGGCAAGGCTGAAGGGGAGGAGGAGGCCTTTATTTGAAGATAACAATTCTTGTGTTGTTATGTTCAAAAGTCTTATCTAGTAAGTTTCCCATAGGAAGGTATTGGGAATAGAGACATATTTTTTTTTCAAAATTCCATGTAGGTGTTGTGGTATGGCACCATTTGCTTGTTAGGAAGTCATATGAGTTTATTTTACATGATGGTGTTCATTATGTTATTTTAGTCTTTGAAGCCAGTGACTCCACAGGGACTTGTTTTTTGATTAAATTTGCCACCAGTCTCTACTTATTTGTCCCAGAGTAGTATGTGATATCTCATAGGCAGGGATTTGAAACTATTTTTTTAAGAATTCTGGACTGACTGGTTTCCTGGATGATGAGGTCTTAGGCTATGGGAAATTTACTGTCTGCTGATTTTTATAATAAGTAACGCAAAGAATTGGTAAAGACACCAATTTTGGAGATGGAGAGGAAAGGCTGAAGGGGAGGAGGAGGCCTTTATTTGAAGATAACAATTCTTGTGTTGTTATGTTCAAAAGTCTTATCTAGTAAGTTTCCCATAGCTCGCTATCTTTTTTTCCAAATTCTTCATGTACCCACTATCTGACAAATATAATAGAAATAGCATTATTTACTCACCTAATATTCCAAGAGCTGTTTTACAAATGGTTGGAGACTCATATGTATATTGGGCTTAAAGCCAATGCCTGTAGTGGTGCCATAGGTTTAGATAAAGAACCAGGACTGAAGCAGATTTTGAGAGCTTTTGTGTGATGATAAATTGTGTAGACTTAGGATATCCAGACCTTGTACGTTTTCCAATGCGTAGCTATCATGTGTTGTACTATAGAATCAATACATTTTGTAAAAAAAAGTGCTTGTAAAGGGGTATACACTTCTGGGTGAATTAATTCTGTGTTTTCCTGTTAATTGTAAAAAAGTTGGAAATTTTTTGGTATAGTTTCCAATTTTGTTTTATACTTGCACACATTTCATGTTAATGTTGTACTCTCATTTGATTTTGATTGGCTGTGTATAATCATGGAGATTTTATCTAGATTATTTTACTATATTTTATATGTTATTCTGTTACATTGAAGTTAGATGTACCTCAAATCATTATAGTTACATTGGTAATATGGTGAGATTGCTATCATATCACTGTGTCATTTCCATTATGTTCATCTAATTTCCAATGGAGATGTCTGGTCAGAAGTGGTTTGTTTGGTTCAGTTGCTGGGCCCTCCTTGGATATTGGTGCTTCATGTGAAGTGGAATAACTTAGGGTAGGTCCCTTTAGCTGGATTTGGTCAGGGCAATAAAGAGAGATGTAATGCTTATGTTATTGCTCCTCTCTCTCAAGGTAAAATTGTGTGGTCTGAGATGGTATCATGTTTGTTTTGGAGAAATACCACAGACCAATAACCTTGAAAGGTATTGGGAATAAAGAGGTCTGCTTTTTTCAAAATTCTGTGTAGGTGTCATAGTATGGCGCCATTTGCTGGTTAGGAAGTCATCTGATTTGATTTTAGTGATGATGTTCACTGTGTTTTTTTAGTCTTTGAAACCAGTGACTCCACAGGGACTTGGTTTTGGTAAATTTGTCACCAGTCTCTACTTCTGTGTACCAGAGTAGTATGTGATATCTGATAGCCAGGGGTTTGAAACTATTTTTTTAAGAATTCTGTACTGACTGGATTTCCGGATTATGAGGTCCTAGGCTATAGGAACTTTAGTATTTGCTGCTATTTACAATAAGTGACACATAAGATTGGTAAAGACACCAATTTTGGAGATGGAGAGGCAAGGCTGAAGGGGAGGAGGAGGCCTTTATTTGAAGATAACAATTCTTGTGTTGTTATGTTCAAAAGTCTTATCTAGTAAGTTTCCCATAGGAAGGTATTGGGAATAGAGACATATTTTTTTTTCAAAATTCCATGTAGGTGTCGTGGTATGGCACCATTTGCTTGTTAGGAAGTCATATGAGTTTATTTTACATGATGGTGTTCATTATGTTATTTTAGTCTTTGAAGCCAGTGACTCCATAGGGACTTGTTTTTTGATTAAATTTGCCACCAGTCTCTACTTATTTGTTCCAGAGTAGTATGTGATATCTCATAGGCAGGGATTTGAAACTATTTTTTTAAGAATTCTGGACTGACTGGTTTCCTTGATGATGAGGTCTTAGGCTATGGGAACTTTACTGTCTGCTGATTTTTATAATAAGTAACGCAAAGAATTGGTAAAGACACCAATTTTGGAGATGGAGAGGAAAGGCTGAAGGGGAGGAGGAGGCCTTTATTTGAAGATAACAATTCTTGTGTTGTTATGTTCAAAAGTCTTATCTAGTAAGTTTCCCATAGCTCGCTATCTTTTTTTCCAAATTCTTCTTGTACCCACTATCTGACAAATATAATAGAAGTAGCATTATTTACTCACCTAATATTCAAAGAGCTGTTTTACAAATGGTTGGAGACTCATATGTATATTGGGCTTAAAGCCAATGCCTGTAGTGGTGCCATAGGTTTAGATAAAGAACCAGGACTGAAGCAGATTTTGAGAGCTTTTGTGTGATGATAAATTGTGTAGACTTAGGATATCCAGACCTTGTACGTTTTCCAATGCGTAGCTATCATGTGTTGTACTATAGAATCAATACATTTTGTAAAAAAAAAGTACTAGTAAAGGGGTATACACTTCTGGGTGAATTAATTCTGTGTTTTCCTGTTTATTGTAAAAAAGTTGGACATTTTTTGGTATAGTTTTCAATTTTGTTTTATACTTGCACACATTTCATGTTAATGTTGTACTCTCATTTGATTTTGATTGGCTGTGTATAATCATGGAGATTTTATCTAGATTATTTTACTATATTTTATATGTTATTCTGTTACATTGAAGTTAGATGTACCTCAAATTATTATAGTTACATTGGTAATATGGTGAGATTGCTATCATATCACTGTGTCATTTCCATTATGTTCATCTAATTTCCAATGGAGATGTCTGGTCAGAAGTGGTTTGTTTGGTTCAGTTGCTGGGCCCTCCTTGGATATTGGTGCTTCATGTGAAGTGGAATAACTTAGGGTAGGTCCCTTTAGTTGGATTTGGTCAGGGCAATAAAGAGAGATGTAATGCTTATGTTATTGCTCCTCTCTCTCTCAAGGTAAAATTGTGTGGTCTCAGATGGTATCATGTTTGTTTTGGAGAAATACCACAGACCAATAACCTTGAAAAGTATTGGGAATAAAGAGGTCTGCTTTTTTCAAAATTCTGTGTAGGTGTCATAGTATGGCGCCATTTGCTGGTTAGGAAGTCATCTGATTTGATTTTAGTGATGATGTTCACTGTGTTTTTTTAGTCTTTGAAACCAGTGACTCCACAGGGACTTGGTTTTGGTAAATTTGTCACCAGTCTCTACTTCTGTGTACCAGAGTAGTATGTGATATCTGATAGCCAGGGGTTTGAAACTATTTTTTTAAGAATTCTGTACTGACTGGATTTCCGGATTATGAGGTCCTAGGCTATAGGAACTTTAGTATTTGCTGCTATTTACAATAAGTGACACATAAGATTGGTAAAGACACCAATTTTGGAGATGGAGAGGCAAGGCTGAAGGGGAGGAGGAGGCCTTTATTTGAAGATAACAATTCTTGTGTTGTTATGTTCAAAAGTCTTATCTAGTAAGTTTCCCATAGGAAGGTATTGGGAATAGAGACATATTTTTTTTTCAAAATTCCATGTAGGTGTCGTGGTATGGCACCATTTGCTTGTTAGGAAGTCATATGAGTTTATTTTACATGATGGTGTTCATTATGTTATTTTAGTCTTTGAAGCCAGTGACTCCATAGGGACTTGTTTTTTGATTAAATTTGCCACCAGTCTCTACTTATTTGTCCCAGAGTAGTATGTGATATCTCATAGGCAGGGATTTGAAACTATTTTTTTAAGAATTCTGGACTGACTGGTTTCCTGGATGATGAGGTCTTAGGCTATGGGAACTTTACTGTCTGCTGATTTTTATAATAAGTAACGCAAAGAATTGGTAAAGACACCAATTTTGGAGATGGAGAGGAAAGGCTGAAGGGGAGGAGGAGGCCTTTATTTGAAGATAACAATTCTTGTGTTGTTATGTTCAAAAGTCTTATCTAGTAAGTTTCCCATAGCTCGCTATCTTTTTTTCCAAATTCTTCATGTACCCACTATCTGACAAATATAATAGAAGTAGCATTATTTACTCACCTAATATTCCAAGAGCTGTTTTACAAATGGTTGGAGACTCATATGTATATTGGGCTTAAAGCCAATGCCTGTAGTGGTGCCATAGGTTTAGATAAAGAACCAGGACTGAAGCAGATTTTGAGAGCTTTTGTGTGATGATAAATTGTGTAGACTTAGGATATCCAGACCTTGTACGTTTTCCAATGCGTAGCTATCATGTGTTGTACTATAGAATCAATACATTTTGTAAAAAAAAGTGCTTGTAAAGGGGTATACACTTCTGGGTGAATTAATTCTGTGTTTTCCTGTTTATTGTAAAAAAGTTGGAAATTTTTTGGTATCGTTTCCAATTTTGTTTTATACTTGCACACATTTCATGTTAATGTTGTACTCTCATTTGATTTTGATTGGCTGTGTATAATCATGGAGATTTTATCTAGATTCTTTTACTATATTTTATATGTTATTCTGTTACATTGAAGTTAGATGTACCTCAAATCATTGTAGTTACATTGGTAATATGGTGAGATTGCTATCATATCACTGTGTCATTTCCATTATGTTCATCTAATTTCCAATGGAGATGTCTGGTCAGAAGTGGTTTGTTTGGTTCAGTTGCTGGGCCCTCCTTGGATATTGGTGCTTCATGTGAAGTGGAATAACTTAGGGTAGGTCCCTTTAGCTGGATTTGGTCAGGGCAATAAAGAGAGATGTAATGCTTATGTTATTGCTCCTCTCTCTCAATGTAAAATTGTGTGGTCTGAGATGGTATCATGTTTGTTTTGGAGAAATACCACAGACCAATAACCTTGAAAGGTATTGGGAATAAAGAGGTCTGCTTTTTTCAAAATTCTGTGTAGGTGTCATAGTATGGCGCCATTTGCTGGTTAGGAAGTCATCTGATTTGATTTTAGTGATGATGTTCACTGTGTTTTTTTAGTCTTTGAAACCAGTGACTCCACAGGGACTTGGTTTTGGTAAGTTTGTCACCAGTCTCTACTTCTGTGTACCAGAGTAGTATGTGATAACTGATAGCCAGGGGTTTGAAACTATTTTTTTAAGAATTCTGTACTGACTGGATTTCCGGATTATGAGGTCCTAGGCTATAGGAAATTTAGTATTTGCTGCTATTTACAATAAGTGACACATAAGATTGGTAAAGACACCAATTTTGGAGATGGAGAGGCAAGGCTGAAGGGGAGGAGGAGGCCTTTATTTGAAGATAACAATTCTTGTGTTGTTATGTTCAAAAGTCTTATCTAGTAAGTTTCCCATAGGAAGGTATTGGGAATAGAGACATATTTTTTTTTCAAAATTCCATGTAGGTGTCGTGGTATGGCACCATTTGCTTGTTAGGAAGTCATATGAGTTTATTTTACATGATGGTGTTCATTATGTTATTTTAGTCTTTGAAGCCAGTGACTCCATAGGGACTTGTTTTTTGATTAAATTTGCCACCAGTCTCTACTTATTTGTCCCAGAGTAGTATGTGATATCTCATAGGCAGGGATTTGAAACTATTTTTTTAAGAATTCTGGACTGACTGGTTTCCTGGATGATGAGGTCTTAGGCTATGGGAACTTTACTGTCTGCTGATTTTTATAATAAGTAACGTAAAGAATTGGTAAAGACACCAATTTTGGAGATGGAGAGGGAAGGCTGAAGGGGAGGAGGAGGCCTTTATTTGAAGATAACAATTCTTGTGTTGTTATGTTCAAAAGTCTTATCTAGTAAGTTTCCCATAGCTCGCTATCTTTTTTTCCAAATTCTTCATGTACCCACTATCTGACAAATATAATTGAAGTAGCATTATTTACTCACCTAATATACCAAGAGCTGTTTTACAAATGGTTGGAGACTCATATGTATATTGGGCTTAAAGCCAATGCCTGTAGTGGTGCCATAGGTTTAGATAAAGAACCAGGACTGAAGCAGATTTTGAGAGCTTTTGTGTGATGATAAATTGTGTAGACTTAGGATATCCAGACCTTGTACGTTTTCCAATGCGCAGCTATCATGTGTTGTACTATAGAATCAATACATTTTGTAAAAAAAAGTGCTTGTGAAGGGGTATACACTTCTGGGTGAATTAATTCTGTGTTTTCCTGTTTATTGTAAAAAAGTTGGAAATTTTTTGGTATAGTTTTCAATTTTGTTTTATACTTGCACACATTTCATGTTAATGTTGTACTCTCATTTGATTTTGATTGGCTGTGTATAATCATGGATATTTTATCTAGATTCTTTTACTATATTTTATATGTTATTCTGTTACATTGAAGTTAGATGTACCTCAAATCATTATAGTTACATTGGTAATATGGTGAGATTGCTATCATATCACTGTGTCATTTCCATTATGTTCATCTAATTTCCAATGGAGATGTCTGGTCAGAAGTGGTTTGTTTGGTTCAGTTGCTGGGCCCTCCTTGGATATTGGTGCTTCATGTGAAGTGGAATAACTTAGGGTAGGTCCCTTTAGCTGGATTTGGTCAGGGCAATAAAGAGAGATGTAATGCTTATGTTATTGCTCCTCTCTCTCAAGGTAAAATTGTGTGGTCTGAGATGGTATCAGGTTTGTTTTGGAGAAATACCACAGACCAATAACCTTGAAAGGTATTGGGAATAAAGAGGTCTGCTTTTTTCAAAATTCTGTGTAGGTGTCATAGTATGGCGCCATTTGCTGGTTAGGAAGTCACCTGATTTGATTTTAGTGATGGTGTTCACTGTGTTTATTTAGTCTTTGAAACCAGTGACTCCACAGGGACTTGGTTTTGGTAAATTTGTCACCAGTCTCTACTTCTGTGTACCAGAGTAGTATGTGATATCTGATAGCCAGGGGTTTGAAACTATTTTTTTAAGAATTCTGTACTGACTGGATTTCCGGATTATGAGGTCCTAGGCTATAGGAACTTTAGTATTTGCTGCTATTTACAATAAGTGACACATAAGATTGTTAAAGACACCAATTTTGGAGATGGAGAGGCAAGGCTGAAGGGGAGGAGGAGGCCTTTATTTGAAGATAACAATTCTTGTGTTGTTATGTTCAAAAGTCTTATCTAGTAAGTTTCCCATACGAAGGTATTGGGAATAGAGACATATTTTTTTTTCAAAATTCCATGTAGGTGTCGTGGTATGGCACCATTTGCTTGTTAGGAAGTCATATGAGTTTATTTTACATGATGGTGTTCATTATGTTATTTTAGTCTTTGAAGCCAGTGACTCCATAGGGACTTGTTTTTTGATTAAATTTGCCACCAGTCTCTACTTATTTGTCCCAGAGTAGTATGTGATATCTCATAGGCAGGGATTTGAAACTATTTTTTTAAGAATTCTGGACTGACTGGTTTCCTGGATGGTGAGGTCTTAGGCTATGGGAACTTTACTGTCTGCTGATTTTTAAAATAAGTAACGCAAATAATTGGTAAAGACACCAATTTTGGAGATGGAGAGGAAAGGCTGAAGGGGAGGAGGAGGCCTTTATTTGAAGATAACAATTCTTGTGTTGTTATGTTCAAAAGTCTTATCTAGTAAGTTTCCCATAGCTCGCTATCTTTTTTTCCAAATACTTCATGTACCCACCATCTGACAAATATAATAGAAGTAGCATTATTTACTCACCTAATATACCAAGAGCTGTTTTACAAATGGTTGGAGACTCATATGTATATTGGGCTTAAAGCCAATGCCTGTAGTGGTGCCATAGGTTTAGATAAAGAACCAGGACTGAAGCAGATTTTGAGAGCTTTTGTGTGATGATAAATTGTGTAGACTTAGGATATCCAGACCTTGTACGTTTTCCAATGCGTAGCTATCATGTGTTGTACTATAGAATCAATACATTTTGTAAAAAAAAAGTGCTTGTAAAGGGGTATACACTTCTGCGTGAATTAATTCTGTGTTTTCCTGTTTATTGTAAAAAAGTTGGACATTTTTTGGTATAGTTTTAAATTTTGTTTTATACTTGCACACATTTCATGTTAATGTTGTACTCTCATTTGATTTTGATTGGCTGTGTATAATCATGGAGATTTTATCTAGATTCTTTTACTATATTTTATGTTATTCTGTTACATTGAAGTTAGATGTACCTCAAATCATTATAGTTACATTGGTAATATGGTGAGATTGCTATCATATCACTGTGTCATTTCCATTATGTTCATCTAATTTCCAATGGAGATGTCTGGTCAGAAGTGGTTTGTTTGGTTCAGTTGCTGGGCCCTCCTTGGATATTGGTGCTTCATGTGAAGTGGAATAACTTAGGGTAGGTCCCTTTAGCTGGATTTGGTCAGGGCAATAAAGAGAGATGTAATGCTTATGTTATTGCTCCTCTCTCTCAAGGTAAAATTGTGTGGTCTGAGATGGTATCATGTTTGTTTTGGAGAAATACCACAGACCAATAACCTTGAAAGGTATTGG